>NC_056731.1:206357858-206550358 GCF_019279795.1 Protopterus annectens
ATTAGTATACACTTCATGAAAATCTCCTTAACACATAAAAATATGATTGTAAATAACTCCATGTTATGGTTACTAAAGGAATTTTGTACTTCACCTATTACACCTAAACATATGGTTTGTTACCCATTAAATATTATTATTAGTTATCGTAACTTTATATTCATGCACCCTAAGTATAGGGAATGGAATTTTATTGTATTTCCTATAATGTATACTCAGGGTATGCTTTTGTCATCTACTTCTGAAGGAACTCATTTAGCTATAGATAATGATCTAAAGTACTGGTATCAGTTGATATCTGATAATAAAGTTAAAAATCTAGATTTCTTAAAACAAGAATTTGATCTAAGAGAAACTTGCTGGTTAGAGGTTCAGACCTTTAGACAACATCTCATTAATAAAATAGATTTAATGTCTATAACTGTTAAAGAATCTATTCCAACACTGATTGATTACTTGATATTAAATTTACAACATAAAGTTTCTGATAAAGGTAAACTTTCATACATACATAAAGTTATCAGACAAGAAACTTTTACAGTGTAGATTCATACTGGAATTATTTCACTTCTATTAATGGGGACCCACCAAATCAACAAGATAAACAATATATATTGGAATCTGCTTATAGAACTACGTCTTCCATTGTCTGGAGACTTTATACATGGACATTTTTACATAGATCTTTTTATACACCTTTGATGATGAATAAAATAAATAATAAAGATAATATATGTAAGAGATGTAATGTAGAAATTAATGCTGACTGGGCTCATATGTTTTATGACTGTATAAAGTTGAAAGAATACTGGAAGTCAATTAATGAATTTTTGCAGGCTCTTTTACAGATAATTTCATTATTTCTAAATCTCTTATATTATTCAACACACCTGTACCTCAAAGTGTTAAAAGGTTAAGCTTCCCTTGTTATGGTCTATTCTAGCAGTGGCTAGGAAAATAATAACTAGAAATTGGATTTCAGATACACCTCCTTCGTTCAATGAATTTAAAAATGTTATGAATATAGTGTGCCATATGGAAATAAACACAATTAGGACTAGAACAAATAGAAAAACATCTTATTTTATTGTATGGGATAATTTACAAAATTTGTTAAAAAAATTTTAATTTCAATAGCATGGTATTTTAGTTTAATTAATTGATCTGATTGTAGTGGATGTCTTTGTAAATACTTTAGTTGTTTTGTTGAATATTATAATAATACCTATTTTTAATTACTTGTATAAAGTTGTTATGATATTTCTCTTATATGTTAAAACAATAAACCTGTTTTGAAAAAAAAAACAGTATTTACTAGACATTCAGGAATACCAGACATGGAAGAGCAAGCTAAGTCAGCTAACACAGCAGCTTTTGTGCCGGGTCTGCAAACCCCTGTACAAAATCAAATAAAGCAAGTGCTCATAGTCTGGCAGGGAAAAGACTTAGAATCTTTATTAAGTGCTGCAAATCATTGTATGGAGTATCAGGAAAAACATAGGAAGGATACTAAGGATGTTGTTGTGTCTTTTGGCTTTTCCCGGTTAGGGGTCGACACAGTGGAACTCCGGTCCGCTAATGATTGGCAGTAGATTTTTATGTGCCAAGTTGCAAGCTCTGACGCACAACCATCAACAAAGGTACGCCCATTCAGGCATGTCTCAACACAGAAGACGCTCTAGCTGAGAATCGAACAGGACAACGTCATACTGTGAGGTGCCAACGCTACCGCAGCACCAGGAAGGATACTGAGGATAAGCTGTTAAATTTGCAAATCAGGCAGCTAGAAACCCAGAAAGGTCAGGGCAGAACAGGGGAAGGGGAGAGGAAATTGCTAGGGGATTTAGTAAAAGTGCTGCTCAAGGAGAACAAAGTGAGCTGGTTGACAGTAATGAGCTGGCAGTGCCCCTCTTGCTTCATCTGCCAGATCTTGCTTCAATTTTGGAGAAGCAGGACATTGGAGAGGAGAATGCCTACATAGGTGAATGCAGAGAGTCCAAGATACCTGGACTGAATGGCATCCAAATTACAATAGTGCAGCTTTTCCTACACTTCTTTCTTACATTGGAAGGAGTCAAGAATCACTGTATTGACTATGCCTGGGTAATGAAACAAAAATAAATATTAACCCTTTACTGCCAATAGATTAAAAAGGACTTTGTGTTAAAATAGAAATAAATGAAGAGGAAATTCCATTCCTGGTGCACACTGCAGCCACTAGGTCAGCATTGAAAGTTACTTCAGATAGTCAAATACCGGTATCAAAGCATAAAGGCAGTTGAAGTAACAAATGCTACTGTTACTTATCCTGTCTCTGAAACTATGCCCATTTCTTTAGGTTTGCTCGAAGAAAGGCATTGTTTTCTTTTGAGTACTACTGCACCAGTAAATCTGCTATGGAGAGATCTGCTGTGCAAACTGGGTTGCAGCATTTACTGTACACCAGAAGAGGTGTATCTGCATGTTCCAACAGAATCAGAGAGGGAAGTATTAGCAGTCTTAGCAGAAGCTGAGGAACAGCCTCTCAAAGGCATACATGTGACTGACAAACTGTAACAGCAGGCACCTGCTAACTTATGGGCTAAACATGCTAGTGAAGTAGGTATATTAAAATCTGCAGAACTGGTTAGAATAAAATTAAATCCGTTAAAACTTCTCCCTAGAGCTCCACAATATCCACTAAAACCAAAATCAGAGCAGGACATCAAACCTGTAACTCAGTCTTGATACAACAAGGACTAATGGTATCAGCTAAAAGTCCTTGTAATGCTCCAATCTTCCATGTGAAAAAGCCAGGAAAGGATACATATAGGTTTGTGCAAAATTTGAGGGCTGTAAATAATGCATTATTACCAACTGTTCCTGTGGTTCCAAATCCAGTAAAAAAACCCTTAGCAGCATACAGCCCACAGCAAAATAATTTTCTGCAATAGATATTTGTTCAGCATTCTTTTCAATACCAATCAACCCTAAAAGTCAGTTTTTGATTGCATTTACTTATCAGGGACAGCAGTATACATGGACACAGGTGCCACAAGGATATACTGAATCTCCTTCATTATTTTCTCAAATTCTAAGGAAAGATTTGGAAGATGAGACATTTCCAGGTGAGTCTGTATTAGTGCAGTATGTGGATGATTTAGTAATACTTCTGATTATTTCCAGCAGTGCCAGCAGGATACTCTACATCTTCTGACTATCCTTGCAGGGAAAGGACACAAGGTGTCAAAAGAAAAATTACACTTGTGGTCACCTCAGGTACATTTCCTTTGTCATTTGATAACCCAGGGGTAGTAGATAGGTGTTGCTCTCACATACTGAGGCAATGGCTAACTCACCATGTCCAGCTACTCAGTGTCAGCTTAGATCTTTCTTGGGAATGACACAGTATTGCAGGCAGTGGATTCCAAATTATGCAAAGATTGCTAAACCTTTGACAGAGCTTTTAAAGCAAGATACACCAGATCCCCTCCCTTGGGATAGTGAACTTGAAAATTCATTTCAGAATTTAAAGCAAGCTCTAGCTACTGTGTCAGTTTTAGGGTTACCATACTATGGAAATAATTTCATTTTATTCTGTCATGAAAGGAATGTATTTGCCCAGGAAGTTCTTACACAGAAACATGGGGACAACTACCATCCAGTAGTTTATTATAATGCAACAGTAGATTCTGTTGCAAAGGGATTTCCACTGTGCCTACAAGAAGTCACTGCTGCCACCATTCTAGTCAATTTAGCCCAATCCCTGGTGCTAGGGCATGATCTTACAGTAGCTGTCCCTCATTCTGTATCATCTCTCTTACTTAGGATGAAAAATCAGCCACTCTTGACTGCTTAACTATGAATTAGCCTTACTCACAGATCTATCTATTTCTCTCATATGCTGTTCTGTTCTAAATCCTGCATCCTTGCTACCAACTGCTGAGGATGGCGAACTACCTGATTCTGTGTGTGTGACTATCTGCTTTCTCCTGGGGATGACTTAAGGGACACTCCTATACCAAATTCAGAGTTGCAATTGTTCATGGGATGGTTCATGTGGAAGAAACCAAAAGGGACATTTGACAGCTGGAACTGCTGTATGCAGTGCACACCAGGTGTTGCTTTAACAGAGATTAGAAGATGTTCATTCTGCCCAAATAGCTGTTTTAGTACTTTACAAAAAGTTTGTGAATTAGCCAAGGACAAAGTTGCAAATATCTATCCTGATAGCCATTACACCTTCAGGGTGGTATACGATTTTGGTCAGCTTTGGAGGCAGACAGGTTTCCTAACTTCACTGGACACTAAAATTAAAAACTATGAATATGTGAATAACCTGATGGAGGCCTTATACTGCCTGGAATGCTGGCTATAATCAAATGTACTGCATATCAGACATGTGTAGACAATGTAACACAAGGGAATAATTTAGCAGATTATGCCACCAAACAGATTTCAGAATAGAATTGTAGTAATTCTTATGTAATGCTAACGCAAAACTCTAATAATGATGATGTGTTTGATTTTGACAAAGTATCAGCATTTCAAGCTGAAGCATTACAGGGGGAAAGTTCAGAGGTCGTTGAAAGATGGATGAATTAAATTTTTTGATGGAATATGGCAACATCCGGATAGCCGACTGGTGGCACCTGCCTCCTTGTTACCTTACCTGGTAAAGGCATATCATTTACCAGCCCATGGAGGTAATACAGCTTTATTTAATCAAATTACCTGAAATTAATATGCCCGTAATGTCTCCTCTTTGATACTTCACTATGTTAATTGTCAAAGGAAAAATATACTTTAAAAATTATCAAAACACGGTAGGTTCAGGTTAAGGCACTTTAATCTTGCAGCAAGGAGACAAAACCGTGCTATTAGAGAGTTTGTCTAACCAAAAACAGGAAATACTTTCATTTTTATACATTCTCTAACAAGACATTCCCTACTAAGCTGACGTAACAAATTACCAGTCTCTTCATCATCACTTGTTGACCATCAGTCTCACGAATTTCTGCTGATTTATCAATTTTTGTGAGAAACTTCCTGAGGAAAACAATGTGGCCTTGATTACCACCAGTTAGATACATGTTATGTTACCATTCAAGGTACTATGGCTAATTCAAGCACAAAGTTAACAGTTCATTTCTCTAAAAATCCTTTGTCTACATTATCTCTAAGCTTCTGCAGCTGTACATGTTCTCATGCTTCAAACAGAGCTGATTGTTTAGAATCATTACATTTACAGAATATAGTATTGTTCATTCATTCGTTCCTGACCTAGCAGATAAGCACCTGCTTCTCAAGTACATTTCCAAAAGGCATAAACATGAATATTGCTGTGCTAGCAGTTACCAGGTCAGAGGGCATCTTGCAAGCTTCAGAAAGCACACTGCAGTTTTCAAAAAGCATCTTTTTCAGTCTCATATGAAACTCAATTTATATATAACACAGTGCATGAAAAATAGAATGAAAAACATGTTAATTCTCCTAACTATTAATTAGCATTAAGCATACACACATTAATACATATTTTTCTAACATTTCCCTCCTGTTAATACTTTTTAATTCTATTTTCAAAAAGATAAACAGTTTGCTTCTTTTCCTAACCTCTTCCAATCAGGATTTGCAGTAAAGAAAGTCATTCAGTTTAAACTTTTATGAAAGTGTTTCACATTCTAGCAGCTCTTCAAATTCAGTACTTTGATACATAGTCTCAGATACTGATATGTCTATAAATTCTTTGATTAATTTTTTCATGCAGGGGATTCCACAACAAACACAAACTCCTATTAGGAGTAATCCCACCCCAATGGCAATCAAAATGTTCATTACAATGGAACCCCACCCCCCAAATAAATTCTGGAAAAAGTCCATCAGAGGGTTTGGGCCTGGTTTGGTCATGGCTGACACTTGCTGAATTACCTCAAGATGGTCATTAATCTTGTGCTGATGATCTGGAATAAACACACAGCATTCTTCTTTGATTAAAGCACACGTCCCACCCCTCGCCGCTAGGGTGAAGTCAAGAGCCATTTGGTTTTCAAGAACTACAGTTCTCATGGCATTCAGTTCATCAGTTATCAGTACAAGAGCAGAAAAAGTTGCATTACTCATCACTTCGAGAAGTTTAGACAGTTTTTGCAGCTCCCAAATCGATTTAACTGTGCCATATGCAGGTAATATGCCTACCCATGATATGACAGCATCACTCAAGTCCATGTGCGCAAGTTTGGTTCCCACATCATGATGGTCTTTCCAGCCTGCCTCAATCTGTCCCACTGGATTCTCAGGTTTTTTAACAGTCTTTTTGGTTACATCTCGGGTATTTCGAATACTTCCCTGAAGTAAAACTGCAGTGTGTCATATGGCCGGGACCAGGTAACCCAAAAAACAATGGCCAGACCAATTCTCAGGTAACCATTTATATGATTTTTTACCACACACAAAATAACAGTCCTCTACTTTAGTTGTTTCTTTGTTACGAAATGATTGCCCTGCATAAAACATTTTCCTATATATTACAGATAACTGTTTAAAAAGTACAGGATTACGTTGTACTTGATCAAGAGTCTTATGCATAGATTTAAGAAATGCGTTATAATCTGTACTACAAGATCCACCTAGATCATTTGCTTTTGTATAACATTTATATTGTACAGTGACATTACACTTGCTCCAACCCACTTGTATGGTATCATTTTTGTAAAAACATACAATTCCTTTTTGTGTCACAGGCAAATACAGTGCTACTTTATCATATGCTTTAATAGCAACTGTGTCAAAAACCAGATTTTTCTCAGGTCTCATTGACCCCTAGGGGGATAGCAGCCATCAATAAACCCCTGTATGCTGTTGGTATGGCCGTGCAGACCCAGCAGTTCGAAACATTAAAAGTCTCAGCATACACACATGTAATTGCCTGATAAGTGTTAAAGTTCGGATGCCAGTCTATGTTCAGCCCATCACGTTTAATCAGTTCAACTTTTGTGGCAGGAAAAAAGAGTGGCCACAACAAAAAGAACAATGTAATTAGCATAGCTATCAAAATGGTCATGCAAGTTTTCTGAGGTTGCTTAATGTCTATATTCACTCTATACCTAGCCATTCTGTTCTTGTTGTACAACAGTAACAAGGTTTTTGTCCAATTCAAAGTTCTTAACCAATTTACAGTGTGTCAAATGAATCCAGGATGCTCGCTCCATGATCTTGACTGCAGTGGGTGTCAACAGTAGTACCTGGTATGGCCCTTCCCACTTCGGAGAACTCCAATTCTTTTTCTTCACAATCTTCACCCAGACCCAGGTGCCTGGGGCTACTGCTGCTTCCGATTTAGGTTGCTCTTTATCTGAAATAGAATTAAACTGCAAACGTTTGTTATTTAAAAATCGTCTCATATACACTGCAAGTAAACTGTCAGCCTCTTGCTCTGCAGACATGAGAGGTTTCCACTGAGGTGTATAATATGCCCTCGCAAACAAAGTTTCAAAAGGAGTCAATCCCTTTGCATTCGGAACAGTTCTCATGCTCAACAGTGCTAGAGGCAAACAGTGCACCCAGTTCTTTTGTGTCTTACTCATCAATTTCCTAAGCTTATTCTTCAACACCCATTATGCCTCTCTACTAATCCTGCAGATTGGGGGTGGTATGCACAGTGATTTTTTAACGATATCCCGAAATAGTGACTAAGTTGTTGCACTGTTTGGTTCACGAAATGTGTACCGTTGTCACTATAATTTTTTTCCAGTATGCCAAATCTAGGTATAATTTCTTTAACAAGGACCTTTGCAACAGTAGCTGCATCTGGATTTTTAGTTGGAAAAGCTTCCACCCATTTGGAAAACATATCTATAATGATAAGACAATACTTTTTATTATCACATTTATTCAGTTCTATAAAATCCATACAAATAGTATGAAACTGATATGGTGGTGTAGGGAAACTCCCTTGCTTAGGCTTCAACGCCCCTTGTGCATGATGCTTGTTACAAACATGGCATGCTGCACAAAAAATTTTTGCATAATTAGTAAATCCATACGTTGTAAACACTCGATTCACTAACTGCACCATCCCCCCTGTTGAGACATGGCTCTGCCCATGGCTAAACAAAGCTGCATATCTAAACAAGTTAGATGGTAGAATTGGTTTCTTTTCCTTGGAGATGTACAGTCCCTTCTCAAGGATTGCTCCTCACTTTATCCACTTTTGTTTTTCTACATTTGTAGTAAGTGTCTGCATTGTTTTTAACATTTCTAAATCTAAAATCTCAGAGGGTTGTAATTCCTCACTCAAAAGAAAAGCTTCTGAGGCTGAAGCTGCCTGTTTTGCAGCTGTGTCAGCCCTTGCATTACCTTTTGAAATTCTATCCTGTTGCTTGGTATGAGCTACGTATTTGCAAATAGCTACTTTTTGAGGTAACTGAATAGAGTCTAATAAATCTAAAATGAATTGCGCATGATTAATTGGTTTGCCAGCAGATGTTATCATTCCTCTATTTTTCCACTGCTGCGCAAAAACATGTACAGTAGAAAAAGCATACTATCAGTAAAAATATTCACTTTCTTACCTTCTGCTAAGGTACATGCCCTTGTCAAGACAATCAATTCTGCTGCTTGTGCAGATAAGTTGTGTGGTAAAGATTTTGCTTCTAAAGTCTCAGTATCAGAAATGACTGCATACCCCACTAGAGTCTGTCCTGTAGGACCCCTCCTGCATGAGCCATCCACACAGTATGTCACCTCAGCATCATTCAAGGGAACATCTGTAAGGTCCTGTATAGGTAATGTCTTTTGCTCAATTTCCTGCAGGCAGCAGTGCGGTTTGCCATCTGCAGGGATTGGGAGCAAGGTTGACGGATACAAAGTTGTGCATCGTTCAATTATCATATGAGGTTGGCTCAACAGTATAGTCATACAGGAAAGATTTCTAGCAGGAGAGAGATATGCTACTTTTTCTTGCAGTAAAATGATTGCGACTGCATGAGGCACTATCAATGTGAGAGGGCGTAATAACACTACTGAGGCCAAAGCCTGCACTGTCATTGCAGCTGCAACTACTGCTTGTACACAGTGGGGCAAAGATCGCGCCACTGGGTCTAGCTGTGATGAATAGTAAGCTATGGGGCGTTGTTTGTCCCCATGTTGCTGTGTCAACACTGATGTCATATAACCTTGCTTACAGTCTACAGTTTGGAAAAATCGCTTAGGATAGTTTGGTAATCCTATAACTAAGCAAGATGCTATCAGTTGTTTTAGCTTGCAGAAAGCTGCTTCTGCTTCTGGTGTCCACTGTAATAAATCCTGTGCTGCCATCGGCTTTTTGAATATCAAATTAGTCAGTGGAGCAGATTCCAAAGCATAATTTGGTATCCAACTTCGACAAAAGTTAGTAGTTCCCAGGAAGGACATAATTTCCTTCTTGGTAGTTGGTCTAGGTGCTTGTAATATTGCTGTTTTTCTGTCTTCATCTAATATTCTGCCTTCTTTGGATATTACATATCCCAGGTATTTAACTTGTTTTCTCCAAAGTTGCAGTTTGTTTTTGTTCACCTTATGTCCTTGAATAGCTAAAAATTGTAATAATGCTATGGTATCCTCTCTACATTCTTGCTGGATGGAGGCTGCCAGCAGAATGTCGTCTACATAAAGTAAAATCTGACTACCTTTCGGTGGGATATATCCCACCAGGTTGCTTGCCATTTCTTGTGCAAATATTGTTGGACTTTCACAATATCCCTGTGGTAATCTCGTATACGTATACCGTTTCCCCTGAAACATAAATGCAAACCAATGTTGGCTGTCGGGGTGTATCGGTATTGAGAAAAATGCATTACTAATATCTACCACTGAAAAATACTTTTGCTGAGGCTTCAAATCATTCAGTAAGGTGTGTGGATCTGGCACCGTTGGTGCCCTGGGTATAACTGCATCATTTACAGCCTGTAAATCTTGGACCATTCGCCATTCCCCGTTTGCTTTCCTAACAGGAAATAAGAGTGTACTACATGGTGAATTGGGAGATTCTATTAAGACTCCTTCCTTAAGTAAGGCTGCTATTATAGGTTTGATCCCTATCTCTGCATCCTTTCTCAAGGGATACTGTCTTTTCTGAGGTCTAAATGCTGATTTTGGCGTAATGGTAACTGGTCCTGCTGTTCGAATAAGTCCTACATCTGATTTCCCTGTTGACCAGAGAGTCTCTGGTATGTCTCACAAAGCTTTTTCCTCTTCTTCCAATAAGAGTAATACTCAGCTATTCTCACTGGCCTGTGAGTGCACAGCTGGGTGTGTCTGTGTTATCCAATTCAATTTCTGCTTCTGTACTTCTTGTTCGGAGAGTTCTAATTCTGTCTGCTTTTCCCACCTTGTGACTTTTTCTCCTAAGTCTGCCCATTTCAAACTTCTATTTTTGGTTAAGTTAACATGTGGCAATCGATTAGATTTGTAAAGTGCTAAGAATTCCTGGGGCAATGAACAGCTTATTACACTGTTTCCTTCTGTGTCCCAGTACAAGTTTCATAACACTAGCCTGTTTGCATGGTTTTGAAACAACTCCTGCTCATATTCTTTATCAGGTCCTGGTCTATTACAGTAATATAGGGTAAAATGCAACAAATGTTGTTTGTCAATGTCAAAGGAGGGGGATTTACTGATGGCTACGTTCATCAGTTCTTCGGTTACTGCCCCTGGACCAGTCGTAACCAAGTCCTGGCTGTACCAATAATATGTCTCACCCTCCTGTCGCACTACAAAAGTATCCATTTGTCGCTGTGCTTCCATACTCTGCATGGTTGAAACTACGGCTATGCCAAATATCTGCATTAAGTCTCTGCCCAAGACATTTACTGGGCTTTTTGCAGAAACAACAATTTTACTTTTCTGGGTCATTCCTGAAACGGGGTTTGTTATTGCTATATCATGGGAGAGTGGCTCCCGATACAGCTGTCCATTAGCTGCTTTTACTAGTATATAATCTGGTGATTCTGAATCTTCCAGTAATTTGGAAGGATGTATCAGGGTCCGTGAAGCCCCTGAGTCACACAAAAATTTGACTTCCCTCCCCTCTACTAGAAGCGTAACTTCCGGTTTTGTGTCTGCTAAGTAGAGCTCTATGCTCAATAATGCTAAGTCTAAAATTTCATTTTCTTCAACATCTATAAATTCATGTACATCCTCTACCCCTTCTGTCACATCCTCTACCCTTGCTACCACATTCGCATTTGTCCTTTCCTGTTTGTTCTCATTCAGTGATTCCTGACTATCATATAGTCATTCCTCATCCTCCTTATCTTCCGTAGTCACCTTCTTATTTAGCCTGCAATCCCTTGCCAAATGTCCTTTTTTCCCGCATTTAAAACATTCACCCCTTTTCTTTCTTTCTTCAAAATCTTCTGATCGTTTATCAGATTGTTTGTTTCCCTGGGCATTTTTCTTACCCTTTCTCCCAGTTTGTACTACAAAAACTTCTGACCCATCTTCTGCTGCAAATACTTGAGTTTTCTTCTTCTTTTTACTATTAAAATGCCTTTCTGCGTGTCTTGCATATTCACGTAATGGCTACAATCTATTTGTTCGATGATCTACCATGTGCTTTGTAATAAAGCTGCTGATGGGAGTTATACTACCTTTTAAGAATGCATTCTTTAGCTGCTGCTCATACGGGGAATCATGTGTTTGATTTTCAGGTATCTGCATTCCACAGTGATTATTAAAGCTCTCTAATAATCTAGCATAATATCTATCAACCGTTTCACCTTCTTGTTGAATGCACTGATTAATGCAAGTCCAATCAGCCCTAGGCTTCCATTTTTCAGAGATTCGGTCTGTCAGACCCTTTACTCTGTTATCCAATTCTGCATTACTATGTGGGAGTGGTCTAAGCTCTGCATCACGGGGATTCCACTCGCCACTGATCATGTGCCACTCTGGACCTACAATTTGTCTAACTACTTTTTTTACTTCCTCTCCATTCAAATGGTAACTTAATCTCATACCCTGTAAATCTTCTAAAAATGTTCTAAAATTCACTTTCGGATGGGGAATTCCCTCCGTGGCTTTCCAGACATCTTCCGGTGTCCACGGTCTATAAACTAAAAGAGTCGGATCCTGTCCTGCCTGTCCTGCCTGGGGATTTGTTACTTCTATGAGTGGACATATCTCTTCTTCACTCATAGCTTGTGATTTTTTATTCATTTCATATAGTTCAATCTCCCATCTCAAGTTACGTGTCCGAGACCTAGTCTCGATAGGATCCCTGACAAACTATTTTGATGTTGTAGAAACAGCTGGGTATAGCGGAGGTGGATCAGCTTGTCAACTCGCTTCATATTCTGGTAAGGGAAGCGGAGGGGGCGAAGGAGGGGCCGTTGCTATTACCAAGTTATTATCTTCTTTGTCTAAGAACATTGCTTTTGAATTTTTAATCATTTGTTCTCTGCGATTTGCTTCCTCAAGCCACCTATGTTCCTGAGGGACTCCTAATCTTCGTTGCTTTTTTAATTGACCTTTTGCATCTGTTTTAAGTTGTCTGACAAGTTTAATTAGTGCAAGTTTATCTAAGTTACCATCAAATTTATATTTATCAACCCATTTCATATAATACTTAACATTATCGGCATGCTGTAATTGCATATATTTCATGTCTTCAGTTAGGGGCGGGTCTCGGGAACTTTTCATGCACTGATTTCCCATATTGCCTTAGCTAAGCTGTAAATTGTTACGTAACCCTTCTTATCATGTGGTACCACAGTTCTACACCTTTTTCACAGTTTATCTAGGATAACTGTCTACCTATTCTGTTTCCCTGATCTATGACAAAACAGTAACCTTTTCGTCCCTGATCTGCACATGCAAATCTTCCTGACAAAAAACAGTTCTGCAACTAGTCCCTGATCTTTAAACAGAAAAAAAGGTAAATTCCTCCTTACCTGACCCTCCGTGAGTTGATCCACCGGATTGTTGACTCGTCCTCCAATCCCAGATCAGAAACAGTGGCTGGCCTCTTTCGAACGACAATTCAGTCGGAGATCATTCAAAACAGAAGAGCCGATTTGGCCTCTTCTCCGTACGGGTACATGCCACCGGGCCCAATTCTGACCTAGGCCTAGAGTGAAAGGTACTTTCCGGTCTGAAGGACCAAACTGTCAAAGGAAAAATATACTTTAAAAATTATCAAAACATGGTAGGTTCAGGTTAAGGCACTTTAATCTTGCAGCAAGGAGACAAAAACGTGCTATTACAGAGTTTGTCTAACCAAAAACAGGAAATACTTTCATTTTTATACATTCTCTAACAAGACATTCCCTACTAAGCTGACGTAACAAATTACCAGCCTCTTCATCATCACTTGTTGACCATCAGTCTCACGAATTTCTGCTGATTTATCAATTTTTGTGAGAAATTTCCTGAGGAAAACAACATGGCCTTGATTACCACCAGTTAGATACATGTTATGTTACCATTCAAGGTACTATGGCTAATTCAAGCACAAAGCTAACAGTTCATTTCTCTAAAAATCCTTTGTCTACATTATCTCTAAGCTTCTGCAGCTGTACATGTTCTCATGCTTCGAACAGAGCTGATTGTTTAGAATCATTACATTTACAGAATATAGTATTGTTTATTCATTCGTTCCTGACCTAGCAGATAAGCACTTGCTTCTCAAGTACATTTCCAAAAGGCATAAACATGAATATTGCTGTGCTAGCAGTTACCAGGTCAGAGGGCATCTTGCAAGTTTCAGAAAGCACACTGCAGTTTTCAAAAAGCATCTTTTTCAGTCTCATATGAAACTCAATTTATATATAACACAGTGCATGAAAAATAGACTGAAAAACGTGTTAATTCTCCTAACTATTAATTAGTATTAAGCATACACACATTAAATACATATTTTTCTAACATTAATAATTGTGCAACTTGTTTAGAATATAATGCTAGCAAAAATGCAAATATTAAAGCTGCATGCTTCCAACCACCTTGGGGACCTTTTGTTAATGTACAGCTTGATTTTATACAAATGCCAAGGATATGTCATTTATGGTTTATTTTAATAATAGTGTGTATGTTTTTAGCATGGGTAGAAGCTTACCTGTGTCCAAGGGCAGATTCTACTACTGTAGAAAATAAATAAATGTATGATTTTATTACTAGGTTTTGTGTACCTTGTAGTATTAACAGTGACCAAGGAACCGATTTCAACAATTCCCTGATGGAACAATTATGTAAGATATTCCACACTAACTTGAATCTTCACTGTCCCAACCATCTACAATCATCTGAACTGGTGGAAAGGGTTAATAGGACCTTTAAAAATAAAATTCCAAAAATGTGTGCTGATACAAATATTAAGTGACCCAATGCAATTCCTTTAGCTCTGATGAGTATGCAAAGCATGATGAATTCTACAATGAAATGTAGTACTTATGAGATAGTAATGGCCTTTCCAGCTGGTCCCCCTGTGTCAAATGAAGAATTAACTCTAATGGATCATGTAATGTTATCATATTGCCAACAACTTGTCTGTTTCTTAGAGCAGCATCATAGAACTGTACAAGAAGCTCTTCCACAATCTCCAGACCAGCCCTGTCACTAACTGTAGTCGGGTGATTGGGTTTATATGAAAACTTTCTAGAGGAATAATTGCCTGCAGCCACACTGGAAGGGACCTTATCTAGTCCTGCTGACAACATTTTCTCACCCCACTGTAAGAAGACTTGTCTTGTAGGGGTCCCAGACAAATCATCATTGCCAGAAACAAAAGACCAAAGTGTGAAGGACAAATCATCTATCTCACTGAAAAATTGAGGAGAAAATCAACTTAAGCAGCACTTCATGATGAATCTTGTGACAACAGGTACTTTTGATCTCTTTTTGTAACTGTTTCCTTCTATAACCTGGTCGAGATAAAATAGTTTCTTATTGGTGCTTTGACAGTATGCTGTGGACTTAGATGTGACAACCTGTTGGGTGTGTTCACATATACCTCATCATTCTAGGGCAGGGATTTCCATGATTCCAATTTCTGCACCACAAGTAACATTTGAGAAAGAACTTAGTGATACCAATCTAACCTGGCATAATGTGACTAATTTTTCAAAGGTTGTGTCTCTTTAGCTTGCCACCACAAATCATGGAGACACTTGTTTGCCAGAAATTAGACTGTGCCAGTTGGAATCAGCAAATGCAATGACACTAGATATGAAAGTGTGTTGAATTCTTTACAGCTAAAATGCTATGACGGGGAGCATGGCATGAGCATGAAAGAGGAATATTACTACATTTGTGTTGATCGTGCCTACCCCTGGTTACCCACAAACTGGTCAGGTTATTGTTTTGTAGACTATATTACTCCTGCTATTCAGCATTTTGAAAACCCTCCAGCAGGCATACTGATTTTTACTCCTGGGTATGGAGTTCAAAGGACAATGTTTGAAATCACCATGCTTGCTCACATTCTTCAGGAGGTAGTTAATCATACACATCACATTAGAATGGCAAATCAAGAAATGACTGAAATGCGAACTGTGGTATTACATAATTGATTAGCACTCGATATAATGCCTGCTGCAAAAGGGGGGGGGAGTCATATGCCCTCATAGGAAGTCATTGTTGTTATATTAGTGAGTATCATGATGAACAAGAAAATTTGGCCAATTTCATGGAACAAAGGGCCAAAGATTGGCTAGAGCTTCCAAACAATGGACACTTTTGGATGGTTGGGTAGTGCATTTGGTTACCTGGGAACTAGTATATTAGAAGGTATCATTATAGTAGCTGGTATTATTCTTTTAATTGTTTTAATATTTTCTGTTCTAAAGGCTGTAGTCACAAAGTGCTTGATCGCACCTGCACATGAAATGCCACTCATACCTGATGATGAACTTAAGATGAATGAAACTTCTGTCACTGCAGATGATGAATATTATGATGCTGAAGTATATTTTATCTAATTAAGATAAATCAAAATTGAATTGTGTATTTTATGACACTGATGGTGTTAAAGGGGGGATTCTGTTAGAGAAACATGTATTTCTTATGGTTATTCTTCACAAAATACATATTACTTTACAGTTTCTTCACAAATGAACTAAAATAATTATTTATGTTAAAAGTGATATGTAGTATAGATGTGCAAACCACAGATACATATTGTAGTTCCAAGTGTTTCACAACTGCATTCCAATATTAAGCTGCAAAATGCATTAAGAAGATGACTGAAAGTAAAGAAAGTGCTGAAAGGGTTAAGGGATGTTACTATGATCTACAGAGTCTGGTTCTGAAGGGAGGATAGAACAAAATGTGAAAGAGATTTTGTTTTATATGAGCTCTGACCTTCCCAGGCTGGGATGGGTAGTTACAAGGAATGTTGGGGAGATATGCTGACAATCTAAAAAAAACTCCAGCTATACTCTGTTGCATATCATTTACTCAGAGGCGATCTCTGCTTAACATATAAGGCCATCTCAAACCCAAAGCTGTTGGACATGCTACACTTAAAGAAATCCCAATCCTTCAGAGCCATACGCTTCAGGGATCTAAACCTTGTCATGGCAATGAACAAAACATGCTGGAGGGATAGGTTCCTGACCCAGAGACTCCCCAGACTCTGGAATAGACTGTCCATACATGTCAAGCAGAGCGCCTCTTTGGCTCTCTTCAAAAGGAACCTTGATGATTGGATGGGCAATAGGAAATTCACACCGGGGATCAGGGAAGTAAATATTGTGGGAAGAAATAGCCGGGGAATTGTTATGGCTAGGCTTGTATAGCCCCTAGGATTAAATGCCTAGTACCACTGAAATTTACAAGGTTGAAAAATGAGACTGGTTGCCAGGCCAGTTGGCTTGTGTTTTTCTAAAACATTATTGTTACTAAAAAATGGTCGTTAAGTGTTCACATGCAGCACTAAGCGAGAAGCACGGGAGTCTGCAGAGACCCAATTTGTTAGTCAACATGAAACATCAAAATTCTGCATGCATATTACTGATAAGAAATGAAATAAAAACTGAGTTTTTTGCTGCTTGATGAAACTGATTTTAAAACTTTGTGAAGGTGGTCTCCCAGTTCTGTGATTTTTTTTACTACAATAAAGAAACAAACAATTTCACATCATGAAGAGTTATTCTTGAGTCAAGACTAACAGGTAATTAATGTAATTTATATATATATATATATATATATATATATATATATATATATATATATATATTTTTTTTTTTTTTACCTGCACTCTAACACTAGAATTGGAAGCTATATGATTTCTTTGTATGTATATCTAGCAGACAACGTTATTATTTATTTACATGTTGATTACTGGCTTGTCTAACTTGGTTTAAGCCCATTTTCAGTAGTGTCCCAGACAAGAAAGCTCCAATAGAATTATATTATGGTAACCAGACTAAGATTGAAAGAACAAAAACACACTTTCATATATTAAGGCTGGATTGCCATGTTTTGGAGTATTCCCTTTCCTCCATGATATTGTAATTTCTGAGTTAGTATATAAATAACAGAGCATGAGTGTGGCGTCCCCCCACATTGCATGGGGTGCAGGGGAAAACAGTTTCACCATTACAGGATACATCTAGAACTCCTGACAGTCATGTTTCTATTCTGGTTTCATATTTTTATGATGAAATTCCTGGACTCTCAATTATTTTTAAATATCTTTATTAACATCACATATTACAGGGTGACATGAATACTCATTCAATTACAAAAGAGAAAACAAATCATTGCAAGGATTTTTTAATTTATTGTGCAAATATTATTTCTGTCTGAATTATTATTAAATTTAAAATTACACAGGTTGCTCAAGTCCTCCCTTCCCTGAAATATCACTCCTCCTTCTGAATATTATTCTATATGCATTATTAAGACTAGACTTTGTGTGTATTTCTAAGTAGTTAGCTCTTTCTCTTTTTCTAAAGATCCCATGTCCAATTCTGTTGCCTCTTTTACAAAAGTCAGTAATTCTGTTACAGCATAATTTGTTTCTGATTTCCATTTTCTAGTAATTGCTTTTTTAGCAGCTTACAGCATAAAACTTAGTTGGGACTTACTGCGTCTACGCAATTCAGTTTTTATATCTTAGTTAAATATTACAGGTTACAATCACTTGAAATAATAGCTGTTTGTGGTCTGGTTTGGATTATTTGGTTAATATGCCATCTCCACAGGATATGGCTCAAGTAGATAAAGTGATTTGGATGATGTAAAACAACAGATGAGAAGGAAGGAAGGTGAGAGGTGATGCAGATGTGATGTGTGAGTAATGAATAAAACTAAGTTAAATACTGAAGTTTCATTAGAAGTGTAAGAAAAAAGAGGAATGACATGCTGAATGAGATATATGCTATGTACTGGGTTAAGGAGCTTGTTGTAAGATATGCTAATCAATGTAATGATGGAAGAAGACTGACTCATTACAAGTGTTGCAGGACAATAGTATGTGGATGTGGAGCATAACAGTTGAAAGAGAGCAGAAAATGAGTATAACTATATACAGCTATTTACAGAGGTCTGTTACAAGTGTTTTCATACCATTACCTCTCAACACACTTTCCTGCTGCCACTCACTTGTGTTAGCAAGTGTCCAAACTCACAATAATCCAATTCTTGTGAAGTTACAAAGATTAATCTAAACCGACATAACCCTAAAAACTCCCAAGTCCCTAAAGTTAAACTTCTGATAAGTCACTAAACGAAAAATCCCCCTATCCTCCTAACCCCTATCTCCTGATCCCTCCTCAAACTTAAAATCCCCCTTCCTTCCTAACCCTAATCTCCTAATCTCTAAACCTACCACCCCTCCCTAACCCTAATCTTCTGATACCTCATGACTGCACCCTAAAGCTAAAATCCCCACTCCTTAACTATAACTTCCTGATCGCTCCTTGAACCTAAAATGCCCCTACCCTCTTTCAATCACTCCCTAAATCTAAAATCTCCCTCCATAAACCTAAACTTCCCCTTTCAATTTCCCTTCTCCACTTACCTGGTCCATGACATGTACTTGCTTGGGTGTATTACCGAGAATGTGAGCAGATGGTGCAGCAGCTGTCTCACTGAACTTATGTCCGAGTTCAAGCACAAGCAGCTGGTCAGACAACTGGGCAGTTGGGGTTACATCCATTTCAATCCCTGGCTACAAGTTGGAAGAACATGAGCAGCTTGGTCTTGAGTGGCTATACAACATGCTATTCACAGATATATATATATATATATATATATATATATATATATATATATATATATATATATATATATAGGTATATATAAAATTAATTTGCAAATGATAACCAAATAAGCCATATGTATGAAGAAAATATGGGTTAACTTAAAGTTGCACAAGGATGAGAAAGACCTTGACTAGTAGTTTCATAGCATTTACATATATGTTTTTTTAAAGTAGTGACATAAAGGGATGGATTCAAGAAACCCTACATGACTCACTAAAACCATGTGCTCATCATGGCATGACACGCACATGATAGCGTACTGATCTGTATTCAGTAAGTGACTCTACACACTTAACATGGTGTGTAAGAGCCATGCAAACATGATAAACACCACTGCATGCTAATTACAGCA
This sequence comes from Protopterus annectens, assembly GCF_019279795.1. Taxonomy (NCBI): domain Eukaryota; kingdom Metazoa; phylum Chordata; order Ceratodontiformes; family Protopteridae; genus Protopterus; species Protopterus annectens. The sequence continues at coordinate 206,377,434 of NC_056731.1, forward strand.
TAAGCAGCTGAACTATATGCTAATCACCCTATCCAAAATGGAGGAGCTATTCAACAAGCTATAAAGCAATTGTGTGCAGTTAGTGCAGTGTTTTTGCCTCGAATTCCAAAACCTACTTGAATACAGCCATGGAAACTACACTAGATGGAAAGAATGTCAGGGGCTGCTGTTGCTTTTCTGCATGTGTATGTGCAACAGGCTCAAGTCTATGCTGCTGTTACTGCTGCTGATAGACCTTGGGCAAGAAGAAGAAGGGTGTTTAGACCCATTTAATTTTTCATGGTCTGCATGAGATGGAAATAGTAGAGTGCTACAGGGTGGATAGAGACACACTCCAGGAACTCTGCAACCTCTACCATTCTCAACTGAGAACAAGGGCAAACTGATGGGAACCATTAACTGTGGAGACTAAGGTATGTGTAGCTTTCAGAATTTTAACTAATGGAATCTTATAGAGACCAACAGGGGACATGCTGGGGGCATCACAAGCATCAGCATTCAGGATACTATATCAGTTCCTGAATGCTATACTACAGCATGACATTGACTATATATATTTTCCACACACCCTTGAGGACAGAGCTACAACTATGCAGGATTTATACCCTATAAAGGGCTTCCATTCCATTAACTGTGAGATCGCATGTAACACTAAGGAAATCATCCTGAATGTGTGTGCTGCCTATCCCAGCAGTTGCCATGACACCTACATCTGGCACAACTCACAGTTCTATCAATGATTTTTCAGGGGATATATCCCACAAGGCCATTTACTGGGGATGCAAGGGGATGCACTCAAACCATGGCTGATGATGGCCATCAGAAATGTACACACATCCATGGGGGGAGGTTATAATGAGGTACATGCTTAAACAAGAAATATCATAAAGTGTGTGTTTGGGCTGCTGAATTCATTGTTTTGGTGCTTAGATATATCACCTGGACCCTGGAGTATGATCCCAATACTTGTGCCAAAATTATCACTGTCTGTGCTATCCTACACAATATTATCCTGAGTAAATAACTGCAACAGGAACACCAAGGAGAACGGGCACACATTTCACCTCCACTGGCAAGATCACTACAGTCACATGCAGGTGAGGACACAGAGGGAGAACCACCAGCTGCTGTGTGTAGGTAGATGTAGGTATGCACAATATGCCCTCATCCTAGCCAAGAGGCAACAGATAACACACATGCTGACCACATGAGTAGTAGAACTTTCATCCTATACACATACATACAGTAAAATTGATGCCAGGCAATGCTCACAACCTTTACTTACCCATGTAATGGCTGCATGCTGCTAGCATCAGGCAAGGTCAACCCCAAATTACAATAGTTTTTACAGATATATTAAGGAAAGGATATATGCATATTTGAGACGTATAAAAAAAGGAGGATCAGAAGAATGCACTCTGGAGACATAGCTAGAACAATGCAATATATAGATTAGTTTTTTTTTTATAATAGACATCATTGATTATGATTGGGGGGACCTTTAAAAGTTACACTTGAAAGAAAAGAAGCAGAATGGCAATTGAGAACTAATGCCATGGGACCCAATGGGCTAAACGATCATATATCCATGAGCAGCTTTTTGAAAATCAAAGCACTTACTCGCTAAGATCAATTTATGTGTGCAGTTTTGGTTACAATAAAACTAATCTTTCATATAATTTCATTTTTTATACACATTATTGTTTCAGGTAAGATTTGATGTGTATATTTGCATGTAGTTAATGTTAGGAATGTGGCATAGCTTAAAATATGTATGAATAGCAATTAACTGGGTTGATTGAGTAAATTAAAAAATGTCCATAGTTGGTTAAATGTTAATTAGTTTTCATAGGGACTAGATGTTATTTAATCTTTGTATCAGTGATTTATTTTAACTCTGAAGAAGTCCCATATGTGTATGGGACAAAAGTGCTAAGTTTTATTAAATCATCTGTTTTTAAATAGTGGTCAGTGTTGGTTTTGCTATCACAACATTTTGGCATCTTAGCCCTTCTGTATTTCATTTGGGTACTGTGTAGCAGGTTCTTGGATTTCATAATTGTGGAGTTTTGGTCATCGAATTCTTAATTATTTATTTATTTATTTTTGCCTATGTTATTTGCACATTGCTCACCTATGCACAAACATGGTTCACTGCTGAAGAAAAAAAAAAAATTGTTACAATGTAATTGTTACACCTTCTTCATGCAAACAGGCTAAGTGAAGATCTGTGGCTGTCAGCACTCTGGACAGTACTGAGTAAAAAAATACAGCTGCTGCCTAGCTTTCCCTGTGACACCAGATGTAAGTTCATGGCTAAAAGCACACTCCACTTTTTATTAACGGTGTTCAATTGTAATTTTTAACAAAAATGAAAATATAAAAATAATTATACATAGCAATAACTATGTATAATGGGACGATTAAGCATACACTTGGTTTCAAATCTATTATATGTGTAACTGGTGTAGAATGTAGAATGGCAATGATTATTCTGTAATTATAAATGTATGTTCAGACCTGGGATGGACTTCATAGTTTACTGACAGTCATTTAAACACTTCTCATAGCAAAGGTATAGCTGTAAAACAGAATATATTGTGTGGCCTGAACTAGAACTCAAAAATCTACTCTGAAAGCAAAAAAAAGTATATGCATTTCCAATATATTGTCACACATTATTCCTGCATCACACCTGAGAATGCATAAACCAGGCCCTTGTCATGTCACACACATACATGGCTAACTGAAGTATAGCACCAGTCACTCTTTAAGGTGTTTATTAGTAAAGACGATGTTTGGCAAATGCTTCTTCTGTGGCAGTGAGAGAAAAAAAAAACACCTCTGTGGAAATGTATGCATTTTCTATTTCACATAGATTTGAATCCTACATTTTACAAATTAGTTTTTTCACTGTGTACGTTCATGCAAAATTTATGTAAAGTCATACAATTGTTCCCCCCAAATTTAGGACTTAAAGCCGAATCATTAAACATATCATTGTTGACCAGTGGACAAACCGTTGTCTGGTATAGCAGCACACATGACATAAATTAATGCCAACTGTCACATTATTCTTCCTATTTCATAAACTCCCTTTCTCTTTGTTTGGCAATGTTGTACTCCATGCACCATTGCACAAACATGGTTGGCATAGTTGTGCAGGTTTGTACACTGGCCATAAAACGTGATATCACAAATTAGTGGAAAACACTTTTATTGCTATTGGAGGACTTGTGTAGATTGGACCAGGGGTGGTAAGGATGGTGCCCAATTCACAGCTCAAACGTGGGGTATGTAAGAGTCAAAAATATTTATTGCATTCCTCAGAAAGTGCTACAGCTGTAGCCTGCTACAGCGGTTACTATACTGGGCCTCAGCATAAGGCTGAGGACTTGGAACAGTATGGCCAAAGCTGTCTCCAGTGTGATTGGCACACCACACACTGGGTGCAATGCAGGCACCATTATAATGACCTGAAACAGTGCAAGCAGGCACAGCTCAGCCAGTGGCTGGATAACTTTATGACTGCTGAAATCTCACAGTTGTGTAAGTAGACAGATAAAGTAACTTTAAATCATATAGCACATGCTTTTTAGGATATATGACCATATACAGTTAGCATACCTGCTGAAACATTAATAATCTTCTCAAAACATGTACCACCACTTGCCATTTCTACACAGCTGTAAACACAATTAAATTGTGACTTACAGTGAGGGTTGCAAAGCACCTAATAGATGTACTACTGTATAGAGGTAGGCATTAATGATAAAAATTGTGTAAGACACATACTTTACTGTAGTTGTTTATTGTTTCTCATATTTGCAGTAATGATCACATTTGCTTAGGTAATGCCATTCTGACAGCATCTGTAAAAAAAGTTAATGAACTGGATGAGAACCCTGTGTTATCTGTGCTTTGACCATGAGCTCATTACTCTTACACTTCCTGCCACAATGAAAGCTAGGCAGCAGCTGCATTTTTTACATTCAGTACTGTCCACAGAGCTGAAGGCCATGCATCGCCACTTTGCTTGAAATGTGAAGCAATAAAAGGATTACTATTTTTTCCATATAAGCAAAGAAACATGGTTACTCATCGCTTAACTCCATGCAAACAGTGAATGTGATAGCAACAGTTAGTCATGTCATAAAAGTTATGATAAAACATTTCCAATATCAAATAAAGTTCGAACAGTGCAGTATATGTTAGTTATTTCTCACATAACATGCATTCCTAACAAATTCTGAAGTTCAAGTTGTATTCAAGAAATGGGAATCTCATATGCATTAACACTTTGCCATCGTTTGTGCAAATCAGTTTCTCAATGATGCGCTATGTAAATAGGTATTTGTCATGTATAATTATGGTTATTATCCAGTTATCCTCTATCTCATCAAAAGGCATTCATAAACACAACAGAATGGAAGAGACTTGCTCTTCACTAAAGACACACTTACTCAGATTCATGTGTGCCCTGCAGCAATGCACTTGCAAATGATATCTCAGTAATAGGTCTAATGTCAAATACACTACAGAACTAAAGAGCACAACTGCATTGTTATATTTGTTGTGGGTTCATGCTGACAGTAGCCATTGATTATCACTGATCAAAACACATTGGTATTGTATGAAAAATCTAGTACTGTGGACATCAGATCAGCAGAATATGAGCACAGTGTGTGTGTGTGTGTGTGTGTGTGTGTGTGTGTGTGTGTGTGTGTGTGTGTGTGCGCGCGTGTGTTATGTAAACAACATATTGAAAAACAGGTATATGTATGTCTCAGTTCAGTTCTACAACATACATTCATGACAGCTTATTTCACCTAGGTTAACAAGATTACTTTTAAAGTGTTTTGCACATTTCATTCACAAAAACAAATCTGAAGTCCAGGCTTTGCATCAAAGTCTCTAACATTATGATGATGTCATCCTCTGTGAAGACCACTGTGACAAACATCTCAGACCTCTGTGATGGTGTGAATATTAAGTACTGTGTTAATTAGGTAGGGGTTCGAACTGCACAGCAATCAACTTATGTTTGTGCCTGTATGTGTAACTGTGTGAATACATAATCAGAAGAGCAGGAATCTATGTCCTAATGTTATCACTTAAGTCTAACTAAGAACAAGCTTTTACAGTGGTATATGACTATGCAGTGATTTTATACAGCCCTCCTAACTTCTTCCCACCTGACACTGATGATGTCATCTGCTATAAAGTGACTTTTGACAATATCCATGTCAGACTTGTGCTGTGGTGCTAGTATTAAGTATTCTGCTTTCTAATTTGTGTAAATAGGTAAGGGTTCTAATTTTAATGCAATCAACTTGTGTGTGTGCGTGTGTGTTCAATTAGCTATCTAATGGAGACCATTTTAGAGCAGCATGTGAGATATTCCTACCAACATCTTCTCACCAAACACTGAGGTTGTTATCTGCTATGAAGTTTTCTCTGACAACATGAAAGTCAGACTTGTGACATGGCTCTACATTAGTCTCTAGCTTGTGTAATTACATAGATAGGAGTTCCTAATCTCACCGCAGTCAATGTGTGTGTGTGCATGTGTGTGCGTGCGTGCGCGTGTTTGTGTGTGTGTGCGTGCATGTGTGCGTGTGTGCATGTGTGTGTGTGTGTGTGTGTGTGTGTGTGTGTGTGTGTGTGTGTGTGTGTGTGTGTGTGTGTGTGGACAGTTAGCTCTCATTCTGGAGGCCATTTTAATGCAGCACACGAGGCATTCATATCAACATCTTCTTCTCACCAGACAGTGATGATCCCATTTGCTATAAAGTCTTCTCTGACAATATGAAAGTTAGACTTGTGCTGTGGTGCTAGCCTTACGTACAGTGTTCTACACCATGTGCAACTACGCATGTAGGAGTTCTAATCTCACTGTAGTTATCTTATGTGTGTGTTCAGTTTGTTATCATTCTAAAGACCATTTTAGAGCAGCATGTGAGGCACTCTTACCAACTTCTTCTCACCAGTCTATGATGATGTCATCTGCTATAAAGTCTTCTCTGACAATATGAAAGTGAGAGTTGTGCTGCAGCAATAGCATTAAGTGCTGTGCTCTCTAGCTTTTATAACTAGGCTGCTAGGAGGTCTAATCTTACTAAAGTCAACTTGTTTGCATGTGTGTGTTCAATTAGTTCTCATTTTAAAGGAACATGTGAGACACTCCTACCGACATCTTCTTCATACTAGACACTGATGATGTCATTTGCTATAAAGTCTTCTCTGACATTGTGAAAGTCAAACTTGTGCAGGGGCACTAGTGTTAAGTATTGTCTTCTCTAGCTTGTGTAAATAGATCAATAGGAGTTCTAATCCAACTGCAGTCAACTTGTGTGTGTTATCAGTTAGCTTTCATTCTGGAGATCATTTTAGAGCAGCAAGTGAGGCACTCCTACTAACATCTTCTTCTCAGCATACACTGATGCTATAATGCTCTATAAAGTATACTGTGGCAGTGTAAAAATCAGACATCTGTGGTGGTGCTACTGTTATGTTATGTAAAATCCAGTTTGTATACCTACACATGTCTAATATTCAACTCTGACCTCATTCAACTACTATGTGTGTGGTTGGTGATATATTACTGCCAGTATATCGTATTTTGAATCATCCATTTGAATTCCACACAGAATAACTTTTAACATAGCCCCATGGATCCAAAATCCCTCTTTTTCCTCTGCTAACTTAACGCCTTTTCTGCAGAACACTGGAGGATATCATCATCTCAAAGATCTGTGCACACATTGTGAAGCACAGCCCTTTCATGACTCTCTTCAAGCCATCTGCAGACCACTGGATGTGTGATTGCTAACTCTGTCATGGGGTGGTGCACATGTCATGTATGGGAAGAGGGAGTATGTAATACAAGCAAATACATACACACATATGCATGTATCCCTACTATCTTATATCATATAGATATTGTGATTTTTGGTTTGAACACTATAATAATAGCTACAGTTTTATGTGCTTAGTAATGCCCTATGTATATGTCAATGTTGCTATCATCCAGATGTGCTGTTTTGAGGTGTGCATGTATGGTAGCTCTAAAACAGTTTATTCTGATCACAGACTTGACGCACAGTATTGATAGCCAATGCTGCCATTTGATTAAGTTTCTTCCATAACAACTTTCGTAATATGCCTCCTGAGGACTGTTGCCATGGGAGGATGCTATGTATATTGTTGCCTTAATAAGGCACATGTTCTTGTAGTGGAGTATATTAACATTCTACACATTTCTCATTCAGCCATCACAGTGGCACTTGCAGTATGGCACATGTGTGCATGTGTATACCTAACATCATGAACTGCTATGTGACATAGAGCAATATTACATCATGCTGATTACATGAGCACAAACTCATTGTTTAATTCACATATTGTAATGTTGATAACTACACAAACATATAACCAGTTCAACTACACTTCAACTGTGGTGAATTCATTGTATGCTCAATTGTGTTGCTATTCATAAAGATTATTCAGGTGTTGTCCAGCAGCATTGCATGACTGTCAGCATTTGCATCATTAACTTCTCTATATGAATGTAGGAATGGGTATATATGGTATCAGAGCCCTCACACCAACCTTTCTAATGGTAAGCATATAGGCATATGATGTGCAAATAATGTAATGACATGAAATAGGTAGAGTTGTACGACAGTGTTAACAGCTTCAGTATGTGTCATGTGATGCATATCAAGGTTGTATTTGGAGGTGCTGCCACAAATCTATGCAAAATATTATGGGAAATACACAGCTATGTGCACACATGGTTGTGGATGGCACCACCAATACTCATCTGGAGGCAATAAACAACCTGCTAGCTGACAGATTTGGACCAAACTTCAACCAAATGTCCCCAGTGCTCATTACTAAAGTATACATGCAAACATTGTTCAGCATATTATATCAAGAAAGAAGCTCATCTGTGCACTCTTTAAGCCTAAAAACATTGCATCAGTGAGCTCTGACAACATCCCAGGTTGCCTTATCAGTAAGTTAAAACATGACCTAGCAGATACAGCTGAATCCCTAGTTAACCACAGCCTCCAGACAGGCTATTTTCTGGTAGAATGGTGGACAGCAACATTTGTCTGTCTGAACAAGGGGGAACCATCACCTGACACAGGAAATTAAAGAGCCATAAGGCTGACTGACCTCATCCATAAGCCAATGGAAAGAATCATCATGGAAGTCATCAGCAAGAACACTGGTAAATCTCTCAACTTTGAAACAATCTCAATTTTGATTTGCTAAGGCTAGATGAATTCTGCTAAATCTGGTAGACTTCTTCAAGAAGGTCACCAAGTCCATGAATGCAGGAAAGAATGTGCATCTAGCATAACTTGACATGGCCAAGGCATTAGACACAATTTCACACACAGGTATTACAGAGAAACTATTTCAACTGACCATAAACCATGACGTCAGCAAGTGGGTAGCCCAATGGAACAACACCGGGACATATAACTGTCAAAGTGTTTGAACTCACCTCTAGCACTACTGCATTATCATAGGGTGACCAATTCCTTCTATGTGGTACAACTCATAAGTATTGGCATGACATCCGGCTCAAAGGACATTATAATTCCATTGTCCTTGGCCCCCTTACAACAATAATTGGGAACAATGTGCCCTTTTGCATGTAACTCACCACCAGGAAGATTTATGGTGTACTAGACAAGTCCTACATGGAAATATTGAAACACATATCACTGTATACTGTCCCCTACAGATTAATAAGGACTGATTTGTGTCTGGCCTACAGGGCAGTCTCCAATCCATCCTTGATGGAAATGTCACACACTGGTAAAGCAAACTGCATGGGGGTCACTCTTTCAAAGGATGATAACCTAGCTTCTGACATAATAAATCATGATGGAGAGATAGAAACATCTCGCAGACACTATCCCTTCTCTAGAACAAGCTTCCCATTCACGTAAAGTGAAGACCTATCCTTACCATATTCAAGTGCAACCTACATCAATGGATGCTTAATGCTAATTGTAGTCCTGGTACTGCACCCGTGTCCCTCATGGATAGAGCCAGTTGGTCTCAGATAACATAGCTTTGGATCATTATTGTGTGAACTTTGTTCACATAGATATTTAAATTGTGAAAATCATGTTAAAAATTTATAGACTTTTATGTCATCTCAGAACATTCGCCTAGTACTTTCTTATGAACCTATGAACTCCAATTGTATCCTAAGTACAGCAATAGTGTGACTATACAGAATCACAGATATAATAGTACATGGCATCAGTATTACCACTTGATAGTTTGCATGAGCACATGTTAGGATTTAATGCCGATATAACATTTTCACTGGCAACCTCAGGGGGACAGTGATCATGTAGAACAAGTCTTAGGGTTTGGCATGTGCTTATACAGTGTGCTCCATTCATTGTTTGATATGGGAACAAATTATCACAGTGATAGCTTCCTTGACAATTGACAATACACCTTGTAGTGCTAAAGTTTCTGTACACATGGGCATAGTTGATGCATTGCCATCAGTCTCACATACCGTTCATTATAACACATCAATTCCTAATTCAAACACCTATTTCAGATGCTTCATACAATTTATACATTGCTATTAAATGTGACAGATGCATGAAATACACAGCTGTGTGTAGGAAATCTATTCACAGTTCCAATTAGGAATTGACAGTGCAGACTTCCCTTTAAGGTGTTGTACAAGATGCATGTGTGATTTATCTTTCCATGCTGCACTCAGTAAATAGGAGATCATCGACAGCATTGATGCCATTGGTTCCAATGTTGCACATGTGGCTTTTAGCTTATGTGTCATGCCAACCGCTCAAATGGCCAGGATTGCCCCTGAATTCAACTCTGGGTCTAAAACTGTCCCACTTAACCCTTCCAAAGACAGTTTATTTTTGGAAAAGGGGTGGAGAACTCCCTTATAAAATACTGATAGTCATACTTGTACACATCTGTTCCTGTAAAACATGTATAATAACTTAATCTCACATATTTTGGCAATGTGAAATATTAATGTTGATATTTTTAAATTGTTTCTGACTGTGCCTGCTTCTGAAAGCAGTTGTCCATGAGTCTGTTGCTATGTTTCCATGATTGATTGTGATGTTTGCTGACATTCCAGTCAAAATCAAACAAGTCATTTTGAAGATCTTACAACATACACATACCATCTATTGTATATACCATACTTGCTAAATGTCCTCTCCTGTGAGTATGTCAGTGATGTTTATATCACAATCATTCATCTCATAAATACTATCATGTGTGGTGATATATATATATATATATATATATATATATATATATATATATATATATATATATATATATATATATATATAAAACATATATATATATATATATATATATATATATATATATATATATATATATATATATATATATATATATATATATATATATATATAATATATATATATATATACTTGCACAGGAGCTGTAAACAGTAGTACATACTACGCTGCCATATTGTACATGCCTGCTTCCTCTGTACTCATTCATAGGTTCATAGGTTCACAGAAGTGTGCTAAGCTAATGGCCCTGGAGTCTTTACAAGACTAGTCCAAAGGATTCCCCGGCAAGATGCTGCCCAGTGTTATTTCCCAGTGACTCTGTCTAGCAGGGCCACTGAAATGATCCCCGAAGTGAATTTTCTATTTCCCATCCACTCGTCAAGATTTCTCTTGAAGCGGGCCAGTGAGGTGCTCTGCTTGACATGTAAGGGAAGTCTATTCCAGAGCATGGGCAGTCTCTGGGTTAGGAACCTGTCCCTCCAGCAAGTTCTGTTGATTGTTGTAATGAGGTTGAGGTCTCTGGAGTGTGTGGCATGGAGGGATTGGGGTTTCTTTAGATGTAGCATATCTAACAGCACTGGGTTTGACATGGTTTTGTAGGTCAAGCAGAGATCGCCTTTAAGTAGGTGATATGATACCAAGAAAAGCTGGAGTTTTTTTAGTCTTTCCACATAGGGCAAGTGCTTAAGGTCTAGGATTCTCTTAGTGAGGTATTTTTGTGGTCTTTCTAGTTGTTGCATGTGTCTAGTGAGGTATATGCCAAATGGGGCATTGTACTCGATAACTGATCTAATGAGGGAAGAGTAGAGAGAGACAATGACCTCTTTCTTCCTGGATGCAAAACCATTTGAAATGAGATGTGGCACATAGAAGGATTTTCTGACCACAGTGGCAATGTGATTGTCACTTGTCTTCTTAGATCTCTTATAACACCTTAGGTGTTCAGTGGACTACCATTGGTGTGGTAGTTCATTGGTACCATGTTATTCCCAAAGGAAATGATGATGCATTTTTTGGCATTGAGCTTAAGGCCATGGTTATGACACCAGTCACTGGTCTCCATGAGGTTTTCTATAGCATGTCAACATCATTTAGAGAGCTAATAATGGCTCCCACTTTGCAATCATCTGTGAACTTGGTCAGCCAGAGCCATTGGTTTTTGGCCTGGACTTCAGAAAAGTAGATGCCAAACAAGAGAGGACCCAGGACAGATCCCTGTGGGACTCCAGTGATGACTGGCTGGTAGTTTACTTGAGTCTGCTACTTTCACAGTGAGGGTTCTATCAGTAAGCCAGTTTGCAGCCCACCTTGTGACATAGGGGCTGATGCCTAGTTTAGTGAGTTTATCTATAATTCCTGAGTGAGGAATTGTATCGAAGACCTTGGCCAGATCGAAGTAGGCTGTGTGAACTACATTGCCTTCATCCACACCTTTGATGATAGGCTCAAAAAAGTCAACCAGGTTGAGCAGACATGATCTACCCTTCAAAAATCCAAACTGCACGGGGTAGAATCTGAAGTGCCCCTGCTTATTAGGTCCATGATGATGCACTCCATAGCCTTACATACCAGACTCATCAGGCTAATGGGGCGGTAGTTGTCAGGGTCCGTAGTCGCACCCCCTTTGTGGAGTGGGATGACTGTAGCAGTGCGGCATTCAATGGAGACAAAGCCTAAAGTGAGGCTGTGATTGAACAGGGCACACAGGTGAGGTACCAGTTCATTTTGCAATTCATGTAGAACACAGCCAGGGATATTGTCAGGTCCCATGGTAGCAGTATTCTTGGCTTTGGGCAGTGCGATTTTAACTTTTGCAGCTGTAATATTGGGTACTAGGCATTCATCAGATATTGTGATAGGCCCTTTAGGGGGTGAGAGAGGGGTAAAGTTGGCACTGAATCTGTCAGCCAGTATATTGGCAATGTCTGTTGGCTCAGTTTAGGAGTTAACATTGTGTAGTAGCTCAGAGCAGATCTGAGCATTACCTTGTAGAGTTTTGACATAACTATAGAAGGCCTTGAGGTTGTCTTTAGTATCTGCTGCAATTTTGTTTTCATAGCTAGCTTTAGAGGATTCCTATCATTCATGTATGTAACCATTTTAATCAGCACAGTTTCCTTGCCTAGCATATTTATGTTGCATTGTATTTGCCCTTGCTGTTCACCCCAACATCTATTATATCAGTGTGCAAAACTTGTTGTAGTGTACATTGTACTGACGACACTTTTCTATAATGTGTACATACTGCAGTTGTTGCAGTATTTTCACTCCTCTAAAAAACACAATTATAATCAATCCACATGAAATAATGGACAATCAATTGTAAGCAATGAGTACCTTTCTTCCATTTGATTAACAGTGTGAAACTTCATCAGATTAAAACGCCACTAAAACACGACCAATAAATAGTAAAATCCATCCAATCATCTTAAAAGATTTCAGTTAAATGTACTATCATTACATTCATCCAACCAGTAATATAATATAATCAGTTAACTCTCCCAAGTTGGAATTAAATTAATTCTGTAAAAAAATACAATAATATACCAAACAAGTTGCAACACTTAAACTAAAGTGCACTTATAATTTATCTGCCTTAGGTCAAGAAACTAACTACTGAATCTTGTCATTATTTCCTGGTGGATGTGTAACGTTAAGCAAAATTTGCAAATACACTTCTCTATATGGAAGGTAGAAGGACCAATTTCCTCCTTTTATATCAATTTCTACCTTTTCCAACACACAAAAAACAAACTTACTAACATTTAAACATTCTCTAGAATGTTTACTTAGTGCATTGGTAAGGTCCCACTTTTTAACAGCATATGTGTGTTGGTATATTCTCGGCTTCAGGTTTTTCACCATTTTGACTATATAAGAATCTGTATAGGATAAACAAGTGGCTTTGTATACAACCCCCTTACTATTACAGTCATTGGTCCCTTGAACCAAAAGGAACCTCAGATAATTTCCTAATGTTAAATTAGTTGTTTCCTAAATAAATCTAAATTGTTTGCAAGTGCTGCATTCCTTCATCATCCCTCTTCCATTAATTCTTTCTCTCATTAATCTCTTGTTGTTTTTCAAATAAGTTCTTAGTATTCATGCCCTTTTTTGTATACTATGTTAAGATGTTACCCAAGCTTATTAGTAAGATCAAACGCTTCAAATACCCCTCTTCAATTCCTTTCCATAATTGATTTGATCTCTATAGTGTTGTTATCATAGGTTAATACCAAAGATCTACTGACATTGCTATCTGATTTACCTGACACACTAAATGATTCTGGATGAAGTAAGAGGGGAACATAACTAGTACATCTACTCTGTAAAATAGTAGTGGTCACCTCATCTAGCAACCATTTAGGGCATTTTCTATGCAAAAACATTTCACTCAAATTATTCAGTTTTGTGTAGAAAACATCTTTGTCAGTAACTAACCTGGACAATCTTATCATTTGTCCTTTGACCAAATTCTTTTTGCCAAAAAAGATGGTTACTGTCATAGTGCAAAAATCTATTCAAATAAGTCAGCTTTCTATATATTGTAGATTCAAATCTATCTTTTTTTATTTTTATAAAGATGCACATCTAAACAGTGGCGGCTGGTGACTTCAAATCAAAGGGGGGGGCTGCAGGAGACAGCTGAATGGGTGGGGTCAAAGGGAAGGGGTGTGTCCAACTAGAAAGGGGAGGAGCTATGCTCAAAACCACTAAAACTAACTTTAATTAAATACGCTGCCCTGGGTGCCAAACCATCATTATGAGAGTCCAATTAAGACAAAATAAGTGCAGAAGAATAAAAATATTTCAATGCATTGGCTGCATGACAGCTTATTTAATATCTAGATGGAAACAAAAGGTTGTGAGGCATGAAAAAATAAATTACTTTTTAAATACATTACAGGAATGCCAGTCAAAATCAAGTACAAGAAAAACAAGCAGCACTCAACTCAAACCACTTCTCCTGGCACTGCAGTTCTAATTATAATTTATATTCAGATTTATTAAAGTACCAAGTAACATGCTGAAAGTAGCAATCTCTGTGATGCCCCCACTTGTAAAAATGTTTATCCAAAAAAGACCTGCTGCCTGACAACTATCTACTTGTTTCATGGGGAAAACATGATCAAAGTAAAAAATGAAAAGCAAACAAGAAACAAGCTCAAGATACATTGCTTAAAGGATTACTGTACAGGTTATGGACCACACATGACTGGCATTCTGTTTAGTTTATGGATAAAGCCTGTAGAGATGACTGGAAGTCTCCAACAAGTGTGAGCTTTTTAAAAGAATGTAATCCTGTCCTTCAATACCAAAGGCTTATACATTATCTAGTTAAGTATTCTCTGCATGGCAACAACAGGAAGGCTTTCAATGTTGGCAATTCTTTAACAGTATGCATAATGCATATTAAAGCTTACTTGCATCTTATGATCTCAGACAAGCTTACCTTATGGTCTTTAAAGCATTGCTACTTAAACACAGAGCAACAGGCACTTTGAGTAATAAGCATAAATCTGAGTAATAAGCATAAATCAACAGTACAAAAATATGGCAGAAACCAGACCATTCTGCAAAATCAAGGACAGATGAAAAGCCACTGTAGTACTTGTGTCTACCTTGGATGGGGGGGACACACTGCACATTTAGACTGCATAACTACTCCTTGCCTTGCTTGGACACATCCAGAGTCACTACATGGGGGGGGGGGTGCAACAACTATGTCACAATTTGAAATGTCTCTGGCTGACTGATGGCTTGACATTTGTCATACCTCTCAACCTCAGAGCAAGAAATCTGGACAAAGCCATACACAGAAGTGGGGCAAAGGCCCAAAAATAAGGACAATTTTTAAATATTGCTCTAATAAACTTAGAAAGATAATAGAATAGTCATTTAATTAGTATGAATTTTCTGAAGGGTATAGAATCTGAAACTCAAATGTCTGTCATTATTTTCTAACTTCAGTCTTTAATAATTTGTCACTAATTTGCCAAAACACAGAATTTTATGAAAAATGGACCAAAAATGTGATGCAAAAATATGAAATAGCCACACAATACAGCTGGGAACCTGTCAAAGAAGGGACACTTGAATATTAGTACTGCTAACAAAATAAAAGAATCTGCATGCATTTCGAGTAATCTATAACTTTGATTATTATAATTATTTCTTAATTGTAAACCCTACATGTTTTCTTCCAAAATTGCTATTTTGTGGAGGGATTATTAGGGGGAAGAGCAACATTTTGAGCCAAAATCGAGGACAGTTGAGGTTGGCTATGCCTAATTCTATAAAGCAATTTGCACCTGTTAATGCAGTAAATCTGAACAAGGCCAAATATATTGGGGGAACATATAAACAGTACTAAAAACTGCTCTTGTATTAATTGAGACAGTTGATAGAACAGTTCTTACTTTAGCATGCATTTTTCTGAAGGTTATGAAGTCTGAAACTCAGTGTATCATTTAGTGACTTAACTCCTAAATGATTTGCCAGAAAACTATAAATTTTATTAAGAACAAACCAAAAATAAGAAGCAAAAATCTATTTATTCTTTGAAAATCTGGATAGTTGGGAGGTATAGTTCAGCTGGTCCTGTCTCAGTTTGCTGCCCTTCCCCCCTGACAAAATAATGGTTGAATGTAGCCTCTGCAGCCATTCCAATGATCCATTACTTGGTTATTTCACTCCATTTACCATAAACACTAATGTGCATACTGCTTTACTTCTATGATGAGTTAGACTTCATTTGAAAGCTTTATTTTGTATTTTACAGCACAAACATTAAGACATCTGCTAAACAAAGCAATGCAGTCTCACAATGAAAAACAGACTTAGCATTAAAACTTCTCTGCCCTTGAAACTCACATTCATTGAAACAGCATTGAAACCCACATTCAAAGAAAATACATTTTGCCAGTGGCAGATAAAGATTAATCCTGGGCTGTTTTCAAATCATAGGCCCCTTGCATATGAAACATACATGTGCTCTTTGATATACCTTCCTCATTGTACTAAATTTATATTCCTTGTACAATACAGTACAGTTGTTAGAGGGCGTTTTAAATTTGTTTTGAGCATTTTTCCAGTAAGCAATGAAACAAAACGCATGCACACATAATGACAAAACTGCCCAGTTTAGAACATTTCCATCATAAAAGTCTACTCAGACTTCCACAGTCCACCATTTTTAGTAAATATGCACAATTCTACAGTCCACCATTATCAGTAAATATGCACAATTCTACAGTCCACCATTATCAGTAAATATGCACAATTCTACAGTCCATTATCAGTAAATATGCACAATCTCTGACGAAGTAAAAGTCATCTAAATAATTCCACATTAAAGAAATCTGTAACTAACGAAGAGGTTGCTGCTAGCAAACACCTTTATATTTCATGATTTCATCGAAAAATAGTGTCTGTTGCCCCTCAGGAATAAATTGCCTATATTACATTAAAAAATGATAAGCTAGTAATATTGCAAGAGGAAATGGATGGCAAACTGATAACAGACTCATAGTATCTTCACCAAGGAGAACACTCAGTACAGCAGCATCCACCCCATGTGGGAGTAGAACCCACAGCCTTCTGCATCAAAAGCAAGTACACAACCTGTTGTGCTATTAACAAGGCAAACCAACTTCACTTAAGCAACAATAAACTTCTGTTCCCCTGCAGCTCTCAGCTCCTTGTACAATCTACTCAATACTCAAGTGCATCTCAACTTCGCAGCACAAGAAAACTGGAAAAAGTCAAAATTTATTGGGGGGAGGGTCAAATGCCCAAAAACCAGGGACACATTAAACATTGCTTGTATAATCTTGGAAAGTTGCTAGAATAAAATGCTGTGTTACCACCATACATTTTACTGCCAAGGTCCCTGTGCAAAACAGTCAGAGCAACATACCACTAGGCCAAATCAGCTGCTTTGTAAAAGAGAGGAAGACTGAAACTTAAATAGCTATTATTTAGTAAATTCAGTTCTCACCATAGCTGTCAACCTCTTAGTACAAAACACCTGGACAAACCCAGTAATGAGGGAATACAGCCCTCAAACATATTCAGTGAATTTAGTTATTGCCATAGCTGTCAACCTTAGCACAAAAAAACCTGGACGAAGCCAATAATGGGGGAATACAGTCCCAAAAATAGGGACAAATTTCAAATATTCATCTTATAAACTTAGAAAAATGCTAGAATAAAAAGGTTGTAGGTTGTGTTACTATCTATTTTCTGAAGAACATGAAGTCTGAAATTCAAATGCCTGTCAGTTTTACTTCTGACAGAACAAAAACAATTTTCAGCAGAGGCCCAAGGAGAAATGCTGCAGACATGTCTTTGTAAAATGGCAGGGTACCAGAGCAAATACACACAAACACAGGGAGGAGATGCAGACTCCACACAGAAGGCACCCCAGCCAAGAATCAAACCAGAAAAAACTATAGCTGTGAGGCAACAATACTACCACTGCACCATCAAATATGTAAGGAATTAAAACATTCAGAAACCTGAAGTCTGAAATTCTAATGTCTGTCAATTTTATTTAACATTTGTTAATCAGGACAGTCGGACTTGGAACAAAAAAACAATTTTCAGCAGAGGCCCAGGAAGAAATAATGCAGACATGTCTTTGTAACATGGGAAGACACAAAAGCAAACCCACACAAACACAGGGAGAAGATACAGACCCCACAAAGAAGGCACCCCAGCCAAGAATCAGACCTGAGAACCTGCAGCTGTGAGGCAACAATGCTACCACTGCATCATCAAATATCAAGCATTGCAACATTTACAAACCACAGATATTATGAGGAACAGATCAGATCAAATATGAGGCAAAAATCTGCAATCTTTTTACAAATGGTGGTGGGTAGAGAATTCAGGTCTTTAACACCTGCATACAAGGTACAGGGTTCAAGCCTGAGGTATTCCCTAACACACACACACACACACACACACACACACACACACACACACACACACACACACCTGTAGTAGCAAACCACAAAAACTAAATATACTGCCCTGGGTGCCAAACCATCATTATGAGAGTCCAATCAAGACAAAATGAAGTGTAGAAGAATAAAAATATTTCAGTGCATTGGCTGCATGACAGCTTAATATCTAGATGGAAACAAAAAAGGTTGTGAGGCATGAACAAATAAATTACTTTTTTTTTAAATACATTAATGGAATGCCAGTCAAAATCAAGTATAAGAAAAACAAGCAGCACTCAACTCAAACCACTTCTTGCACTGCAGTTCTAATTATAATTTATATTCAGCTTTATTAAAAGTACTAAGTAACATGCTGAAAGTAGAAATCTCTGATGCCCCCACTTGTAAAAATGTTCTTTATCCAAAAAAAGACCTTCTGCCTGACATCTACTTGTTTCATGGTGAAAACATGATCAAAGTAAAAAATGAAAAGCAAACAAGAAATAAGCTCAAGATACATTAAAAGGATCACTGTACAGGTTATGGACCACACTATTGGCATTCTGTTTATGGGTAAAGCCTGCAGAGATGACTGGAAGTCTCCAAGTGTAATGAGACTCTTAAAATAATGTAATGTAATCCTGTCCTTTATTACAAATACTGGCATATGCATTTCAATACTCAAGGCTTATACATTATCTAGTTAAGTATTCTCTACATGGCAACAGAAAGGCTTTCAATGTTGGCAATTCTTTAACAGTATGCTTATTAAAGCTTACTTGCATCTTGCAATCTCAGCCAAGCTTACCTGATTGTCATTAAAGTACTGCTACTTAAACACAGAGCAACAGGCACTTTGAGTAATAAGCATAAATCAACAGTACAAAAAGTATGACAGAAACCAGACCATTCTGTAAAAATCAAGGACAGATGAAAAGCCACTGTAGTACTTGTGTCTACCTTGGATGGGTGGGATTCTCTGCACATTTACACTGCATAACTACTCCTTGCCTTGCTTCTACACATCCAGAGTCACTACATGGGGGAGTGGGGTGCAACAAGTATGTCACAGTTTGAAATGTCTCTGGCTGACTTGTGATGGCCCTGACACATTTGTCATGACAGCACATAAGTTTCAGACTGGTGATGTTTGTATGGCAGTACAATAGGTTTAAGGCAAATAAATAATTCTAGATGAAACACCCGTCCACCACAGGATATACATGCACACTCATTCATTCCTGGGATAAATATCGACTACAGACAATTTAGAAAACTACCAGTTTACCTAGTGAAACATATCTGGGATATAGGAGTGAGCCAAACACCTGATAAAAATTATCTTGAAGCACAGAGGATGACATATAGTCCCAACACAGAAGACACTCTAGCTGGGAACCAAACCAGAGAACTGCTCAGCTCAAGTAATGTAAATTGAAAAATTCCAAATGAACCAATCAAAACAGTGGCTTCTTGGCAATATTATGAGTTACTCAAGGAAATAACCTAATTTGTCAAAACTGCAATAATACTGTAAAAGATAAAAACACATGGCCTCTATCAGATTAATATATGTGTACTATAAAATTCACAGAAAAGAACATCACAATCACTACTGCTACCTAAGCCAGTCAATGAAACACTATTAACTGGTAACTGTAAAATATCCTTACTGGCAAAATGTTTGCAACATAAAAAAAAAAATCACAGAATTAACAGCTAGACAAACTATCCAAGCATCACATAAACACTACTATGCAACTCTAATCAAACTTATTGGATACCACTATCAAACAAAATTACATTTGCACAACTCTCCTATACTCACAGACTACTTTAACCTTCCATGCCTGGTACTTTCCTATCTGTTGACATGATATTTACTGCAAACCAGCAACCATCCTGTCATTTTGGTTTTAGTTTTGTTGTGTTCACTGTGCCACTGCTAGTAGAAACTGTTGTTTTTCCAGTGCCATTACACTTAGGATAAATATTTTAGTCTAATAATTGAATCTGGAAGAAGTAGAAGTTACACATAAAAACAGTTAACATACTTATATCCATACCCGTCCCTTCACTCTGTACTTTCTTCTTCTTTCTTTTTCTTTCTTCTGCTCTTCCAATCCGCACAGGTGCTGTCCAAATGATAATCCACCCAGGCACCCAAAAAAAACTATTCCAAAATCCAAATAGAAATGAAAAAAAAAATAAAATACAATGATGATCTGATCACAAAAAGAAAGCTTCCTAAACTAAACTGAACTAACTGATTCTCGCTCTCTTCCCAGCACATAAAGCCCGGGAAGAGAGCAAGAAACAATCAACAGCATTTAGGCTTTAGCCCAGCAGGCACGTCATGACTGACGTGCCTGTGGACGTTGCAGTCCAAGCCCCTTCCAAGTCTATGCGGTTTGGAGCCGCTGCTGCATAGACTTCTGGGCATCACAATGATGCCTTAATTGCTCCTCTGGGCTGCAATGAAAAAAAAAAAAAAAAAAGCTGTTTACTACCACGGTTAAGGTGCGCAATGCGCGTAATGCATTTCGAAGTCGACTCGAAATTTAAAGTAAAACAAAAAAAATATTTTTTTTTACATTAAATTAAAAGATATAACAAGACCAAAAACAACTGAGGGGGCTGCAGTCCGGCAGTCCGATGCCACGAGCCGCCCCTGCATCTAAATAATTATAGCCATCAAATGCAACTGTAAAAGCCATACAATCCCATAAAATCAAAATTTCATCCAAATATCTGTAATATTTATATATGGAACTCATAAATTCAGAGGAAAGTACATATTTAATCTCCTATAACTATAAAATAATGTTAGCAAAGGCTAGAGCTGAAGAAGCCTCCATAGCCACCCCTGCTATTTGCTTAAAGTATTCTCCCTCAATAAAAATAGCCTGGGGTTTCAATAAACCCTGGTTAGGCTTAGCAAAAAGGCTACACAGATTTTACATGTTTGCAAGATGAGCAGCAGTGCTCATTGCATATGCATGCCGTGTATCACATTTAAACAAAAACAAGTATGGTTTTGTGGCTAACAACAGAGTTGCCGGCTAGGAAACCATGTAAATCAGCACGAACACCTGCGGAAATGTACACCTGTTTACCTACTAGAAGCTAGGTCTGTGTGATTGCATAGAAAGCCACAATGACTTACAAGGTTTTTAATAAAGCAATGTACACAGTTCCAGCACATTGCATGAAAGTCTATGCAGTGCAGAGTAGTGTGGAAACCTGTTTTAGGCATACTGAATAAAAGTTTTGCAACTGATCAGTAAGGGTACATAGACTGCATTATAAATAATTATTTACAGGAAGTGTGTGTATTGAAAAGGGACACACAAATGAATTGTAGGAATGAACACAGCAAAAGAGAACAGGTGAAACATGGAAATATACATGATATAGTATGTACTGCTGAGTACACCTCCTGTGTTGGTATAGTCATATCATCATACAGTTATTGTACATTATGTGACTGTCACACAAGGTGACATATCAGTAGAGAGGATTCTTTGTGATATAAGCATCCTGACATGAACAATGGAGAGGACATTTATTAAGGATGGCATATGCATTAAGGAGTAGGTGCATTTCGTGAAGCTGGGAAAAATGAGTTGCCCCAATATAAATGTAATGTCAGCATAGGTCTCAACCAAGTGTAACACAAAGCAACAGGCTCATGGACAACATTAGACAGATGCATGCACAATCATCGACAACATCAGTATAATATCACAATTAATCCATGTCTTTGACATAACATATGTGATTGTGAGTGATTATAGATGGTTCTGCAAGATCACATTAGTACAACTGTCATGATTTGTCAGCAATCTATGAGGGGAATGAAGCACACCTTCCTCAAAAATTAACATCTTCTGGAGATTTTAGAAGGGGCACTGTCACACCTGTATTTGAAATTACAAGCAATCTTAACTAGGTGACAGATGTGCATAGCATATATATGGCACAATCCACAATGTCACAAATGTAACCATGCCATCACTCCACTAGAAATTTAAAGATGGCTCCATGCTAAGCAGGATTCTAATATAGACTTAGTAGTGGGGGAGGGGGATAGCACAAGGGGTGTAAACCAGGTGGAATGCAAAGAAACCAGCGAAACCAGAGAGGCAATCAGTGGAAATCTATCAGTGAAGGCCTCAGAGGGGGTAAGTAATAATTCAAACTCTATCTGTAAAGTGAAGGAGAGTAGAGACAGCTAAGTTTATTAAGGTTGGGTGTGTGTCTTCACATTGGCTTGCTTATTAGTAACCAGTTTGGTGATCCAATTTAGCTACGTATTTGCTGTGTGCATCACAGGAACATGAATCTCACATGCATCTTGTATAACCCCTTGAGGGGGGTTCTGCACCATCAACCACTAAAGGTTATGCAACCAAAAGGATATTTAAGTATGGCCAATAAGATGTGCGGGAGACTGCAGTGGCAAATGTGGTACACTTGAGTAACTCATCACTGGAAGATGTGTGGGAGGTACATGAAAAAGGGCACATTGTACTCAGTTATTTGTGTGATGAGAGCTGAGAATTATGGAAATATAATGCCCTTTGATGTGGAAGTTCTGCACATACTCAGGAGTTGTGTTACATACAAGGGAGTAGTCACCACTGTGGGCACATGCTGGTGGACATTCTAGATATTATCTACCTGAGTACACAGGTCACATACCACTTAGTCTACTAACAGGGGTGTGCTGTCTCTATTATAATTAACTTGTCTGTTTGCTAATCCCCCATGATTTTTGTTCATCTACTGTGTCTCAAAGGCTGTGGCAGCAATCCTTTGTGTGTGTTGATACTGTCTGCATTATACCAATACCACACTTGGATTCAATGATTGTCCACAATCTGCAGTCCTCCACAAAGCTGGTTGGACAAAGGATGTGTGAGTCAGTCTTGACATCTGAGATTTAAATAATGAACAGGAAAGGGCCTAGCACAGAACCCTGAGATGCGGACCTACTCACTGGACTCTAGATATAGGTCACTTTACACACTTTGACATATTTATCTGTCACGTATGTGATCCAGTGGTCTACCCACTTGGTGATGTAGGTGTTTATGGCCACCTGTGACAGTTTATCAGTAATACCTGAGTGTGGATATGTGTCAAATGCCTTGACCAGGTCAAGTTACACAGGATGATAATGTTGTCATCGTGCATGCCCTTGTTGACCTTCTTGAGGGCATTGAGCAGATGTAACAGACATATTGTAGTCTAAACTAATCACACATGGATTTGGTTCACAGTTGGGAGATTATCTGTGTCCTTTTAAAGAAGGTCTATGATGACTTGTTGGTCTACCTCACGGATGAGGAGAGTTAGGATGGCCTATAACTCCATGCTTCAGATGATGGTCACCCCAGTCAGAAGCATGCATGCTGATGTACACCATTCTATGAGAACATAGGCTGTCTGGAGGCTGTGTTGGAGTATGGATCCAACTGTGTCTGGTAGGTCCATATTTTTGAATCACACTATAGTCTACTTGTGATGTTGTCAGTGCAAATTGATTATGTGTTATTAGCCATAGACAGTGCACAGATGAGCTACCTTCCTTAGAATAAAAACTGAGTAATGTTTGTATGTATACTTTTGCTGAAAGCCAGTGGTGACAGAGGGATGATGTGTGAGATAAATCTGTCAGCTACTGGATTGTCTATTTCCTCTGGTTAGGTATGCATTTCTGGTGGCATCCACGTACAGATCTGTGCTTAGTTTTGTATTCTTCTTAACATTTCAAATTTATTGGAATAATTGATTTGTGAAAAGACCTCCAAATACAACCTTGGTCACTGATCATATTCCATACACTGGACTATGCACACAGTCATACACCTGTACCAATGTCACATACTTACATCAATTGAACAAAATATGCCTACATGTCTTTCATGGGCAAGCTGTGTTTGACCGGCCAGATGCCATATCAGGACACATTAGAGATTAGTTGTTTGTGGCTCATGCACAGCAGTTCCTGACACAAATTCTAATAGTCACACAATGGTGTTGCTGACCACCGCAGCAATTCTTGAGTTTAGCAACACAACTGCACATACAATGAATTCCAAAATGTTGCAAATGAATCAAAACATGTGATACATTGGTTGTGTATATCACAGCATAAGAACATGTGGATGAGACAAGATTTATGTGACCATGTAATCAATATGAATTTATATTGTCTGTCACACATTTAATGATGGTATGTAGACACATGCCCACCTGTGCCATACTGTAAGTGTCACTGTAATGGTGGAATGTGAACTGTGTAGAAGGTTGATCTACTCTACTATAACAATGCTTGTTCTAGTATGCCAACAATATACATAAAAGTGTATCATTCCATGTCAACAGTTCTCAGAAGACATATTACTATAGCTGTTGTAGAAGGAGCATGTAATGTCAGCGATGACCATCAATACATTATCTCACATCACAGATTGTAATAGCCTCTTGAAGCCATACTGTACATACACATGTCAATATAGCAAGTCAGTGACAGCAACATTGATATGTCAACTATTCATAGGATCATAGGACATCATTAGGCTAACGGCCAACATCACATGAAATCCTAGCTATTATTGTACCCTGCTAAAAATCCCTGTATCTGTATTATGGAAGCTAGTAAGACTGTTGTGTGTATGTGTATATTTGTTGGATTGCATTACATCCTGCCATTACTCATATGGGACATGTGTACCACACCATGATAGAATTAGCAATCACACATGCAGTGGTCTACAGATGGCTTGCAGAGGCTCATGGGAGAACTCTGCTTCATGATACGTTTATGCATCTTTGTCATGAGGACATCATCCACTCCTCTGCAGGAAGGATGCCATGTGGCCAGAGGAAAAAGGAGAATGGCGACTGCATAGGGCTACAGGAAAGGTTTCCCAAGTGGTAGTGAAATGAAGAGTGATTCCAAAGATCATACAATGACCATAATGTACCAGCAACTACACACACACACACACACACACACACACACACACACACACACACACACACACACACACACACACACACACAGAGCAGTAGACTGGGCCTGATTTGAAGATTACACCTGTGTAGTTATAGAAGATGAATGCCATGCAATGTCACAATAACAACACTGTCACACTGAACTTTATGGAATCTGATAGCGTCATTGTATGCTGAGGAGAACATGTTGGTTGGAGTGTGGGACATGGATGTGGATGTGTGTAAAATTGTCTCAAAAGTGATAATTGTATGTATAGCCAAGTTCCTTGCTGTCAGATTAGAAACATTTTATTTCTTTTATTTTACATTTGTTTACCGGGAAGGTCCGACTGGACAGAGCTGTTCGTTTTCAGTGGAGGCCTGGGGAGAAAAGCTCCAGAACAATTACTAACATACTATACATAAAATATTTACACATATATTATATGTTTATATATATATATATATATATATATATGTGTGTGTGTGTGTGTGTGTGTGTGTGTGTATATATATATATATATATATATATATATATATATATATATATATATATATATATATATATATATATATATATATATATATATATATATATATATATATATATATGTGTAGGTAAAGTAGCTTGCAAACACAGTAGTTAATGTTACTGCCACAACACAGGTTTATCTTGAATACTTCAGCAAGAAAAGAACACTGTCAGGGTAAGGTATCACCTCCCAAAAAAAGCCCAAATCCAAAATCAGAAGAGGATGATACTCCACAACAAACGAAGCAAAACCAGATGAATGAAAAGACAAGTCCTTTATTCAAATAAGTAAGCGCTTTCACGTTGCTTGGAACGCTTCATCAGACTTCAACAAACCATAAAATTTTAAATCAACTTATATATAAGTAAAACACCAATGAAAAACACATTAACAAGTCACATGTAAGTTACAAAAATGCATAATTTCCTTTCCATAAAAATTATATAAATATATCATAAAGATCTCATGTTAATAAATGAACAGTAGAAGTAAAATATTAAAACATACTAAAACACATATTGCATAGTGAGACTTATGTTTAATGTTTCAAAGGTTTATCTAATAAAAATGGTCTCAATGAAAATTTATCATTGAGACCATGACCTTTATTCACAGATAGCTTAATAATCCATTTTGCCTCAGCTTTTTCTGTCTTATTGCCAATATTACCAAGTCTTTCAGTCTCTGTTAACTGTCCTATTACTAAAAATCTAAAGGCATGTGTGGTGTCATTTTGTAGTACATGCTTGGCTAGGGCATTCCCTTCATTCTCTCTATGTATAGCATACAAATGCTCATGTATCCTTTCCCTTAGGGTTCTATTAGTCTTTCCTATATAGAAACAATAATAATAATGCAGTGATGATTTATTGAAGTTTTTTGAATCTGACAATACAAAACTTGATTTTTATAATATTACCAAGGTAGAGAAGTTAGCCCTTCATGATCTAAAGAACAATACTAGTATAGTCATTCGACAAGCTGATAAAGGGGGAGCTACAGTACTTCTAGATACTGGCTACTATCATGATACTATGTTAGAAATGCTCTCAGACACTACTACTTATAAGAGACTGAGCATGTCAGATATAGATAAGTTAATAAAAACAGTACATGCAGATTTATATGACATGTTGATGTGTGGGATTATTGATGAAGAACTTTACAAATATTTTTTGATAGAGAAACCTGTGATACCAGTAATTAGAGGTTTATCTAAGATACACAAGACCACACATAATCCCACGCTTAGACCAATAGTATCTGGCAGAGGCTGGTTAACTGAGACAATATCTATTTTTCTAGAAAAAAACTTGAGACCAGTCATGGAATCTACTAGATCTATATTACGTGATACGAAACAGTTCTTAGAAACACTAGCACCTTTCAATGAGAACAATATTCTAGAAACTACAGATTATATGGTAACACTAGACGTTGTTTCTCTTTTCACCTGCATACCCAATGATGTAGGGATAGATTTCTTAAGGTTATATTTGTTAAACAAAGGACTTAGCAACAATCAAGTTATTAAACTCACAATGCTGTTAGAAATGGTTCTTTGTCACAATGTTTTTACCTTTAACAATGAATACTTCCTTCAAATTAAAGGAGTAGCTATGGGCACATCTTGTGCAAACTCTTATGCTAACCTTGTGTTAGCATACTGATGTTTTAGAACATTTGGCTTACTCCACTTCTATAAGATATTACAAACGTTTTGTTGATGATCTTTTTTTAATTTGGGGAGGCACACTAGAGCACCTAAAAGAGTTTGTTCTATATATCAATGGAACTACCACATTTCTTAGGTTGACTGAAATGTATTCACAAAATACAATTGATTTTTTAGATGTGATCTTGAGGAAAAAAGACAATACTCTAGAAACAGAAGTATTTAGGAAGGTATGTAGGAAGAATGCTATTCTTCACAGAAGTAGCATGCACCCCCCACCCATATACACAGAAACATTGTGAGTAATCAAGTGAAACGTTTTTCTAATATAACTAGTGATGATTTGGTTTTCTCTGATGCATTAAAAACTATAAAAAGTGATTTTAGGCATAGAGGCTATTGCAATAGAGATATGCGTTCATTGGACACTTTTGAACGTACACATCTAGGACGTCCTTTTATTAAAAAACAAGGCAGAGTAGATGAGAGACCTATAGTGAGGAATAATAATAAGAGGAGACTAGTGATACCCTTTACTAATAATAATACTTCTATTGTCAACATTATTAAGAGACATTGGAACATTTTACAGTTAGACGATGGTATAAAAGACTTAGTGGGTGAGAAACCATCCTTAAGCTATAAGAATACTAAATCTTTAAAACGTATGCTTTGTTATGAGAGAGTGCCTAAAAATAAGATCTCCTCTGAGAGAAAGGGTACATTTGCATGTCGCTCTTGCAACCAGTGTATATATATATCTAATGAAATCTAATGTTTTCATACATCCAGATACTGGTGTTAGATATGAGTTTAATGAATACGCTGATTGTAAGTCAAGAAATGTGATTTACTTAGCATCCTGCATAAAATGTTATTGTTTCTATATAGGAAAGACTAATAGAACCCTAAGGGAAAGGATACGTGAGCATTTGTATGCTATACATAGAGAGAATGAAGGGAATGCCCTAGCCAAGCATGTACTACAAAATGACACCACACATGCCTTTAGATTTTTAGTAATAGGACAGTTAACAGAGACTGAAAGACTTGGTAATATTGGCAATAAGACAGAAAAAGCTGAGGCAAAATGGATTATTAAGCTATCTGCGAATAAAGGTCATGGTCTCAATGATAAATTTTCATTGAGACCATTTTTATTAGATAAACCTTTGAAACATTAAACATAAGTCTCACTATGCAATATGTGTTTTAGTATGTTTTAATATTTTACTTCTGCTATTCATTTATTAACATGAGATCTTTATGATATATTTATATAATTTTTATGGAACGGAAATGATGTATTTTTGTAACTTACATGTGACTTGTTAATGTGTTTTTCATTGGTGTTTTACTTATATATAAGTTGATTTAAAATTTTATGGTTTGTTGAAGTCTGATGAAGCGTTCCAAGCAACGTGAAAGTGCTTACTTATTCGAATAAAGGACTTGTCTTTTCATTCATCTGGTTTTGCTTCGTTTTTTGTGGAGTATCATCCTCTTCTGATTTTGGATTATCTTGAATACTGCCAGAGTGCATGCTATACAGGATGAAATAAACAGTGTATGCTACAAGAAGATGTTCAAATTAGGGCCTGGCATAGCTGTAGACTCACATATCATTATAAACTTGTCACTGTAGTGACTGTTGAATGCACACAGTGTTGACTGTAGTGAAAATAGAACTCCTACCTAATGATTTACAAAGCACAGTACTTAATGCAAATGCCACAGTACAAGTCTGGCTTTTGTAGTGTCTGACAATGCTTTATAACTGATGCAATCAGCAGTGTCTAGTGAAAAAAGGAAGGAAGTAGCGGTGTCCCATGTGCTGGTGTAAAATGGGCTCTCGGATGTCAACCAAGTGATCAAACACACAAAAATTGACCTCAGTGAGAATAGAACTCCTACCTAACTATCAATAGAACACAGTACTTATCACAAGCACCAAAGCACAAGCTTGACTTTTGCAGTGTCTGACAACACTTTATAACTGATGACATCAGCAGTGTCTGGTGAGAAGATGGTAATAGCAGTGTCCCACATGCTTGTGTAAAATGGTCTCTTAAATGTCAAGCAAGTGAACATAGACACACACACACACACACACACACACACACACACACACACACACACACACACACACACACACACACACACACACACAAATACATGCCATTTGACTGCAGTGAGATTAGAGCCCCTATATAGCTAAGTACACAAGTTAGAGAACTCAATATTTATTGCAAGCACCATGGCACAAGTCTGACAGTTATACCCCTGATGAACAATTTATAGTGGATAACATAATCATTGGATGGTATGGGATCGCATTGCTGCCTGTAGGATATACAGTTTTGCTGTTGTGACTAGACACATACCAGTTGACCACAGTGAGATTAGAACCCCTGCACAACTAGCTACACCAGCTGGAAAGCCTAGAATTTAACACAAGTGTCACAGCACAAATCTGACTTTTAAAATGCTGCTAGACAATTTATAGTGGATGACATCATCATTGAATATTTGGCAGAAGATGCTGTGAGGCTTGTATGAAATAGATGGGTAGCCATGTACAACTTTCAAGATATTAAAGTTTTGCATGCTACTGGATAGATGATAGTAGGATACAGACTGATGTTCCTCTGATTATGCATACACATTTACGCATGCATGGAGACACACACATAATGTGGCTGCTGTGCTAATCTGTCACACGTAATTATTTTGCTTTCATCTGCAAAACGCAGTATGTAATGATTGCAACACCACTGAAGCATGTATTTACCTTGCCAGAGTTGTCTTTATAGATGTTGCCATCATCATTATGTGATGTGGGCAACATATCCTGTTATGAGAGTGGTGTACAAAGTGTGGATGAAGTATTTCCTGTTGTGCTTTGAATGTGCAGGTATACTTTAAGAGATAGCTTTGCAAACTATATGCAAACAGCTTTCAGGAATGCATGTAGTAGAAATGAGACATTTCCCCCATTATGTTGTGTACATTATACATTTAAATTGTCACATACAGACACACATATTTTTGTGATCATATTTGAGTGTTCATATTTGTGAATAATTGCTGTCTACCTTAGTACAAGTATTAGACAATCTGAAAGTGTATCGTTAGTATAAAGATGTGCATGGTATGTAACAAAGCATGTTTGGCATTTATTTATGTGGTGTATTTGATATTTGGGAACAAGTACTGAGATACCAAGTTTCAAGTGCATGGGTGCATGTAACACTTGACTACAGTGTAAATGTGTGTACAGTTATTAAAAAGCATCTTTCCTTTGGTTGTGTTTTTGCATGTACTTTAATGGGATGAAGACTACCTGGGTAGTAAACATAACTAATACATGCTAGTGAGCACAGCATCTAACAGACACTATGGTTTTCATAAATAGTTCATATTGGAAAGGCTGTATCATAAATTGCCTAACCTTAAAAAATATTGACACTGCTTTCCTCAATTGCACATAGTTAACTGATGAGCAAACCTAGCTCCTGCTTCATTAATAACATTATGAGATTTCTGTTGGTTTGCTTTCCTAACTGAAGAGGAGGGGTAGTCAGCACTTTGCATAATACTGAGAGTAAGAAACACACCTGCTGCTTAGCTGACTCTGTGGCAGCAGGTGTAAGAGTATTGAGCTTTTATTTTGAGACTAGATGATACAGGGTTTGAATTCAGCACTATCTAATAATTTTAAATATATATTTATGATGTAATTAAATAATTACATGTGATTATTGTAAATGTGTGAGGGAATGACTACAGTAAAGTAATGTATATAAACAAACAGTATTCGAGTAATTTATGTCAACAGTACACATTTAGAGTTACAAACTGATACACTCATCAGAGTAAAAAATAATAATTTTTAAATGAAATGTTTTAATATAAGTGCCTTGTAAGTGAATTAGGAAGGTTAATCTGACTGTTGCCATTACTTTATCAGTTAGGTGCTGCTGTAACTGTTAGTTGATTTAACTTTGCAGGCATGTATAGGAGCATAAATTTTATGCCCTGACACATTCTTAGTGTGGTTTTATGCACTGATATAATTAATCTTTACAATGTGGAGTTCAACCCTATACAAAATAAACAAAACATATTATTCTATATAGTAGGTAATTTTTCATCCTTGCCACAGAAGAACTGCTTGTCAGACATGATCATTAATTATATAAAAATTGCCAAAAATTCCAAAGACAACCACAAGGCATTCTATAGTTATGTCAAGAATCTAAATGGCAATGCTCAGATATGCTCTGAGCTACAACAGAATGGCATTAAATATACTGATTCCAAGGATATTGCCAATATCCTGGCAGATTGATTTAGTGCGAACTTCACCCCCCACCCCCTAATGGGCCCATCTCAATACCAAAAGATTGCCAAATTCCAGTAATCATGGCCACACAGGTAGAGACTGCACTCTCCAAAGCTAAGAATACAGCATCCATGGGACCAGATAACATCCTGGGCTGTGTACTACATGAACTACAAAAAGAACTGGCACCTCACCTAAATGTCATGTTTAATCATAGCCTCACCTCAGGCTTCATGCCCACTGAGTGGTGCACAGCTACAGTTATCCCACTACACATGGGGGGGATCCACCTTGGATCCCAGGAACTACCGTCCCATCAGTCTGATGAGCCTGATCTGCAAAGGCATGGAACGCTTTATCATGGAACTTATAAACAAAGACATTGACAACCTTCAAACACTTGACCCCACCCAGTTTGGGTTCGTGAAGGGATTATCATGTCTCCTGAACCTGATTGACTTCTTTGAATCAGTCTGCAGAGCTGTGGATGAAGGTAAGACGGTCCACACAGCCTATCTGGACTTCGCTAAAGCCTTCAACACCACCTCCCACTCTGGAATCACAGATAAACTTACTAAGCTGGGTTTAAATCCCTATGTCATTGGATGGGTTGCCAACTGGCTTATTGATAGAACCCAGACTGTAAAAGTAGCCAACTCCAAATCCATCTCCAGACAAGTGATAAGTGGAGTAGTTCAGGGTTCAGTCCTGGGACTGCTCTTGTTTGGCATCTACTTCTCTGAAGTACAGACCAACACTAAGGGACTCTGGCTAACAAAGTTTCCAGATGACTGCAAACTGGGAGCCATTATTGAATCCCCAAATGATGTGGATATTCTACTAAAGGGCCTTACAGAAACAGATGCTTGGTGCCAGAGCCATGAGCTCAAGCTTGATACGAAGAAATGTATAGTTTTCCCCTTTGGGAAAAACCATGTACCCATGAATTACCACATAGGTGGCAGTACACTAAACACCGAAAGTGTGATGAGAGACTTAGGGACACAGGTGGACAGTGGTTTCACCTTCGAAAATCACATCACGGCAACAGTCAGGAAATCCTTCTATGTGGCACACCTCATCACTAAGGGCTTTTCATCCAGGAAAAAAGGAGGTCATTGTCCCACTGTACTCATCCCTCATTAGATCCATTATAGAGTACAATGCTCCGTTTGGTATGAACCTCACAAGACATCTGCAACAGCTGGAAAGGCCGCAGAAATACCTCACTAAAAGACTCACAGGCCTAAAGTAGATGCCCTATACTGATCATCTAAAAAAACTCCAGCTTTACTCTGCGGCATATCGTTTACTCAGAGGCGATCACTGCTTAACATACAAGGCCATGTCAAACCCTGAGCTGTTGGACATACTTCACTTAAAGAAATCCCAATCCCTCAAAGACACACGCTCCAGGGATCTAAACCTTGTCATCACAATGAACAAAACATGCTGGAGAGATAGGTTCCCGACCCAGAGACTTCCCATACTCTGGAATAGACTGCCCATACATGTCAAGCAAAGTGCCTCCTTGGCGCTCTTCAAAAGGAACCTTGACGATTGGATGGGAGATAGGAATTTCTCCCCGAGGGTCAGTCACTGTGCTAGACAGGTGTCCAGGAAAGTAAATATTGCAGGAAGCAATATCCAGGAAATTGTTATGGCTAGGCTTGTATAGGCCCTAGGGCCAAAAGCCTAGTACCAGCCTATGAACCTATGAACCTACATAAATGCACATGACAGAGTAAGGGGTTATTCCTGTATGCGAGTGACATGATAAGTTTATACATTCATCATGTATGTATGACAATCATTGAAGTATGAAGTCCATTCAAGGCCAGTAATGACAATTATTATTACAGAAACATAACTGTTGTGTACTCTCAGTTACTCATTAATTCATATGAGCTCCAGTGATATACATGTTTATTGTTAATTATAATTATTTTACATGGTTTTATATTTTACAACATTGACTGGACAAGCATTAATAAATTTGGCAGTGTACCAGATTAGAAGATTGGTTCACCTGTATTGTGAGCATTAACTTATGCTAGTTGCCACAAAGAAGGTTGGGCTACAAATGTATTTTTATAGGTTCATAGGTTCATAGGTAGGTACTAGGCTATCGGCCCTCAGGCCTATACAAGCCCAGCCAAAAAGGTACCCTGGCTTTTGCCACCCAAGAAAATTATTTTCCTGTGCCACTGTCGAGCAGAGCCACATAGGTGATTCCTGGGGTGAATTTCCTATTTCCCATCCAATCATCAAGATTTTTCTTGAAGAGTGCTAATGAGGAGCTTTGTTTGATTTTGATAGGTAGTTTATTCCAGAGTATGAGAAGTCTCTGGGACAGGAATCTAGCCCTCTGGCATGTTCTGTTTATTGTGGTGACAAGGTTTGTGTCCCTAGAGCATGTAGCTTGGAGGGATTTTGATTTCATTAAGTGGAGCATGTCCAACAGCTCTGGGTTTGACATAGCTTTGTATGTTAGCCAGACATCACCTCTGAGTAGGCGATATGCAACGGAGTAAAGCTGGAGTTTTTTGAGACGGTCTGCGTAGGGCATCTGTTTGATGCCGGTAATCCTCTGTATGAGGTATTTCTGCAGCCTTTCCAGTTGTTGTAGATGTCTTGTGAGGTACATACCAAAAGGGGTGTTGTACTCTATAATGGGTCTAATGAGTGATGAGTAGAGGGGAACAATGACCTCTTTTTTCCTGGATGAGAAACCTTTTGTGATGAGGTGTGCCACATAGAAGGATTTCCTGACTACTGTGGTGATGTGATTATCAAAGGAGAGACTACTGTCCACCTGTGTCCCAAGGTCTCTTATCACACTTTCGGTGTTAAGTATACTACCACCTATGTTGTAGTTCATGGGTACGGAGTTTTTACCAAAGGGGATGACAATACACTTTTTGGCATTGAACTTGAGGCCATGGCTTTGACACCAGGCATCTGTCTCAGTGAGGCCCTTTTCTAGGATGTCCACATCATTAGGAGTTTTGATTATGGCTCCTAGTTTGCAGTCATCTGCAAACTTCATTAGCCAAAGACCTTCTGTGTTAGCCTGTACTTCAGAGACATAGATACCAAACAGGAGAGGACCCAGGACTGAACCCTGTGGTACTCCATTTGTCACTGGTCTGAAGTCAGATTTGGAGTCTGCTACTTTCACAGTGTGGGTTCTGTCAGTGAGCCAGTTGGCAACCCATCTTGTGACATAGGGCTTTATACCTAGTTTAGTGAGTTTATCTATAATTCCAGAGTGGGGGATGGTGTTGAAATCCTTGGCAAGATCTAGATAGGCTGTGTGAACCACCTTACCCTTGTCTACAGCTTTGGTGTCTGCTTCAAAGAAGTCTATCAGGTTTAGAAGACATGATCTGCCTTTTACAAACTCAAACTGGGTGGGGTCCAGAGTTTGGAGATTACCAATGTCTTTGTTTATAAGTTCCATGATGATACGTTCCACGGCCTTGCAGACCAGGCTTGTCAGGTTAATGGGGCAGTAGTTCCTGGGGTCTGTGGTGGCTCCCCTCTTGTGGAGTGGGATAACCGTCGCTGTGCGCCATTCAGCAGGCCCAAAGCCTGAGGTGAGGCTATGATTGAACATGGTACTTAGGTGGGGTGTCAGTTCATTCTTAGTTTGTGTAGAACGCAGCCTGGGATGTTGTCTGGTCCCATGGATGCTGTGTTCTTGGCTTTGGAGAGTGTGGTTTTTACCTGTGCAGCCATGATTACAGGAACTTTGCATTCTTCTGGTATAGAGATGGGCTCTTTAGGGGGTGAGAGGGGGGTAAAGTTAGCACTGAACCTATCTGCCGCGATGTTGGCAATATCAGTTGGGTCTGTACATTTAGTGCCATTGTGCTATAACTCAGAGCAGATCTGAGTGTTGCCATTGAGATTCTTGACATAGCTATAGAATACTGTGTGGTTGTCTTTAGAATCAGTGGTGATTTTGTTTTCGTAACTAGCTTTAGAGGATTTTATCAGGGATTGCAGCTTCTTACTGAGGCTGACCAGGGAACTCCTCCACTCATGGGATTTTACTCTCTTTTGCAACAGTTTCTTCCTTCTGTTGTACAGTTTGTTTATGGTAGGGAACCACCAGATTGACTTCCTTTTTTTGGAGGATAGCGTCTTGGATCTGTTTAGGATAGCACGATCCATGCACTCATGTAAGTGCTTATAAAGTGCAATTGTGTAGGATTCAGTAGTCGTAACTGTATTGTCCATCTGCATGGGTGTCATGAAGTTCACCACTTCTATCTTAAGAAGCATGAAGTTGGCTTTGGAGAAATTTTTTACCATGGTTTCCTTAATGGGGGGTGGGGACAGGATGTGGATATCTAGGGTAATTAGCTTATGGTCGGATCGGACCAATGAGGCATTGAATTCAGGTGTGGAACACTGGTCACTCATGTTGGTAATGACTAGATCTAGGATATTGTTGCCTCTGGTGGGGGTGTGGATATGTTGATCCAGGGCATTGGAGTTTATGAATTCCAGAAAGGGTTGAGTGAAGGAGTGGGCACATGTGTAGTTTTCCCAGTTAATGGTGGGGTAGTTGAAATCGCCCATTATTAGGGTGCTTGGTTGAACCCTAATATTTTCCAGTACATCAAGAAAAGAGGAGTGGGAACCCTTGGGCATGGTGGGTAATCTGTAGCAAGCTACAATTTGGATTGCAGTTTTGCTCAGAGTTAGTTGCACTTGGATAACCTTGGCTGCATTATGCTGAGCAACTAGCCTGGAGGTGTGGATATCCTTAATGAATATGGACACACCTCTGCTTTTGGTGTTCCGGTCCAGGTTACATGGCCGAAAAGTGTGGTATGAGATATAGCCTGGTAGTGCAGGGGTGCTCTCTGGAGCCTTGAACCAGGTCTCAGTCACTGCACAGATATCAATGTTCTCCATTTTAAGGAGTGTTTCGAGTGAGTGCATTTTGAGATTTAGACTTCTAGCATTGAGTAGCATCACCCTCAGTTTTTGCTTGCCTGTTCCTGTTACAGTCATAACTGTGGAGAGTGCTCATTGCAACAGAGACATTGTTTGTCAGACCTGCTTATTAGTTATGCATGCACATTGAGTTGTGTGTTTGACCATGTATATGTGTGACATGAAAGTTCAGAAAATAAAGGTGTAATTGTAGAACGATAACTGTTTTGATACCCACAGTTAAACCTGTAACTGATATCTTGTGTATGCTCAATGCACCCTGCTACAGGTAGTTATTTCTATGTGTAATTATTTTTCTACTCTTAATTGTCATATAAAGTAACGTGGAACATTAGTCAGAAAAGTTTGGTCTTTGCTGGATTAGAACCCAGGGTCACCTCTAATATAACCCAAACAAAGGGGCAATTAGACAGCAGCTATATATTTTCACATTCATTACTATGTATGGCTGCTGACTGCCATGCAACACTGCCTAAGTTTTTAGTGTGATGGCAAACAACACATATATAATGTATCCATCTTGAAATTGACAAGTGTCAGCTTCCTGTCTGCAGGTATTCTGGACCTGCGGTTGCTGACCATCATGCAATTCAGCTTAGCAGGTTTTCACAATGGTAAGCAAAAGAGGTAACAATGTATACATTTGAAATTGACAATGTCTGCTTCCTTTCTGGGCCATTAGACCATGTTTGCATGATGGTAAGTGATGAACAAATGTGACCGTCAAAGCTTACCTTTGATTATTCTTCTAAGAATTGTTTATCAGGTTTCAGCATTAAAAGATAAATGTGGGACTTGAACCATGATCTTTAGATACTATATACTGTGTGGTTCATCATGTTTATCAGATGTGCTATACACACACTTGATTCACTGCTGTAACTTATGCAGTCTTTATCATATATGTAACTTTAATGTGTTTATCCATTTCACCCTGTTTGCGTAAATCCTCATGCTGCATTAATATTAATAATATAAAAGTAAAAGAAAATCAAACAAATTATAGGATACATCTTAACTTACATTACAGATTTCTATGCAACTCTGGATTTGAGCTGCCAAACTACTGAACATACAAACACATTAAGGCTGTCCTATCTCTCTTTATGACAGAATTAGCTTTGCAAGAGGAATGAAAATCACTGTGCATATAAGCAAGTCCCTTTTCTACCACAGTACTATAAAGACATATATCAGTTGTTTCTACATATGTTGCTTACATATTTAGTACAATGAATGATCACACAACCATTTTTGTGTATTGCTTGCACAAGTGCAGCTGTGTCTTCTCTTTATATTGTGTTCATTCTTCCCTTATGTGTGCTGTACTGTCACGCATGCAGTCTATAGGGCATTTTGCATTATTGTCTTTAAAATGTATGGCAATATTACATGACAGTAAAATACATTTTTCATTAAAGGAAGTAGAATTTGGCTATTAGTGCACTGAAAATTAGAAGTGTGAGCTATACACTTTAATTTCAAAGCTTGCTCCAATTACTTCTACACATTGTAAGTGTATCCCAGCTGACACGCCCACTTCAGGTAGGGAGTCTGAATTGTTATGTATTCCTTCTCCTTGCCACTAAGCATTCATAGCTGCAACCCTTTGACAACAAACACTGAGACAATGCCTAAACTATGTTTACATATGCTACACAAATCAAAAAGTTTGGGATTCAGCATTTCTAATGAGTTCAACCTTATTTGCATCTTCACCATGCTCAGAGGCATGAGCCTACACCATAACAAGGTAACCATGTAGCTAAGGAACTTGAAGGTGAGAAGACTTGTATATTTGTAGAACACAGGGGATTGATATTCCTTTAGATTTCTTTGCATAGAAGGCCCTGATGTTGCTAAGGTATGCTTGTATTTTTCAGGTAGTAGCTAGATTTATTCACATGTTACAAAGAAAACTGTTATATATGTGCATTAGGGAAAAAAGCTTTTATCTGTATCCACTTGAAGTTAAAACACAATAATCCGCTGTGTGGGGTGTTTGGATCCCAAGAATATAACACAAGTAGCTCTAAAAACTATATTTAATGAAACACATATAATCCGGTTAAGTGCTTTCATTTACATTATAGACTTCATCAGAACACCATTTTTAATTACAACCCAGGTTATATACTGTCATAAATCAATCAAACACACAGTATAATCAGTCAATTAATTCCTGATTATATAAATACAGGTCCCTTAAAGTGCACTGTGCATACAGTTAAACAACATAACTCTGTTTAGTTAAAAATATGTAAATGTATGCTGAATAATTACCCTAATGCAATATAAAAACACAAATAAATACATAAAATCACCCTTTACTAGTATTAATATATTAAAAAATATTAAGAAATGTTAAAAAATATATACATTCCATAATGGAATTCATCCTTTCACTACGTCCATACTAAGTAATAAATCTAAAGCCTTTCCATTTGGGAAAGTGATAGATATATGGCTCAAGCCAATATATAAAAAGATATCTCATATTGTTATTGACTCATGGGACTTTTTGAGACAGTTAACTTTTGACAAGTGTAAAGAAGGAGTAATTTTTGAAACAATTGATGTAATTGATCTTTTTTCTTGTTTCCATGAGGGGGGTGGCATTCGAAGGTTTAGGAATAGTATACAAAACTACACCGGACTTTCATGGGACAGAGTATTATTAATATTAGTGTTTATGGAAATTGTTTTAAAGTATAATTATATATTTTATTAAGGTGAATATTACAGACAAAGCAATGGTGTTGCAATGGGTGCAGCATGTGCACCTAGTTTTGTCAACCTAGTTTCGTTAAACTGGGAGGAGAAATGTGTATTTAAAATCAAATGGCACAGTTTTATTAGCTGTTACGTTCGGTTGTTGGATGATATCTTTATTCTATGGAATGGTTTTATGAATGACTTGGAGATGGTTTTAACTATTTAAATTCATCCGGTGACTATTTGAAATTCACTTACAACTGTGATAGAAAGGGTATAACATACCTTGACACATACATATCCATAGAAAAAGGTCAGTTTTGGTCTAAAATACATAGGAAAAGCACCTTCAGTAACACATATTTACAATACTCTAGTTGTCACCCTTACAGTCAAAAGGCCAGTATCATAAAGGGACAATGTAATAGGGCAGCAAGAATGACCTCAGCTTTTAAAGATATGGTCAAGGAACTTGATTACGTTGGGAGTATGTTTAGGAAAAGAGGATACCCTACTAACCTTAGTGACAAATACTATCAAATATATAAAGGATGAGTGGGGTAAAAAATATAAACCCCTATTAGGAAATCGAACTGAGGAAGTGGAAACCATGAATGGTAACACCTTAGACAATTCAAACCAGTTCCAATGGGCATGTATATTGCAATATGGTAAATATTTTAAGGATATCCAAAATATTATTACAGACAATTGGAACATTATGAAAACAGATGAAAATATTTACACTTTATTAGAAGAGCAGCCTACATTTGTACATAAAACAGAATCTAAACTTAAGAATAAAATTGAGAAGAAGGTAAATAATAGTAGAAATAGGAAAATAGTGGGGGGTACCCACAAATGTGGACATTGTAATCAGTGCTTTGCCATTACTGAAGATGCTACTTTAAAACTGGAAGATATTAATCAAACTTTACTAAGGTTTCAGAATGGGAACTGTCGGACACAATACATGGTTTATTTAGCCAAATGTACAAAATGTTCTTGTTTTTATGTTGGCAAAACTGACAGGTGTCTAAGGAATAGAATATATGATAATTTTTATTGCATTATGAAAAAAGATATAACTAATGCGTTATATAGACACCTTGTCAAAAGCCCTTGTTGTGAAAAGTTCAAGTTTGCTATATTAGAACGTATACTTGTCAATCCCAGAGGGGGTAACATTAGTAAAAAAATTAGGGGAAAGAGAAACTAAATGGCAAATTTTGTTGAAATTCAACAGTACACCCGGGAACAAATGACGGTATATCTATCAAGCCCATTTTGGAACTAAAGGCATAATTTTATATGGACTTAGTAAAAGGATGAATTCCATTATGGAATGTATATATTTTTAACATTTCTTAATATTTTTTAATATATTAATACTAGTAAAAGGTGATTTTATGTATTTATTTGTGTTGTTATATTGCATTAGGGTAATTATTCAACATACATGTACATATTTTTAACTAAACAGAGTTATGTTGTTTAACTGTATGCACAATGCACTTTAAGTGACCTGTATTTATATAATCAGGAATTAATTGACTGATTATACTGTGTGTTTGATTGGTTTATGACAGTATATAACCTGGGTTGTAATTAAAAATGGTGTTCTGATGAAGTCTATAATGTAGATGAAAGTGCTTAACCGGATTATATGTGTTTCATTAAATAGAGTTTTTAGAGCTACTTGTGTTATATTCTTGGGATCCGAACACCCCACACAGTGGATTGTTGTGTTTTAACTTAATTTGTTGCTTTCGCTGGTTTTGGTCTTATTATCCGTATCCACTTCTTATACTTCACTCTGGGCATAGGCATTTTTGTCATGCAGTTAGACAGCGTTAATAAATGCCATTACAAGTATTACTGTTAAAACTGGTTGCTTTACTGTATTTTCTATCTTATTTCATGGCATTGTAAAGTCCTATATTGTCAATGGCCCATAGACACTATGGGGGATGCCTAGCAATTGTATACAATTGACTTTTGTGGTGTAGATATATATACACCTTTTATGAAAATTGTGTAGAAAGCATTTATAACAAGTGAATTATGTGTTATTCCTTGGACTGTGACTTGTAATTCTGTAGGCATCCTGATATTTCTGTGGTAAACAATACAGTACTCCTTTGATATTCCTTGTTTTGAACCACACCAGTGCTGCACAACCTTTTTGTGTGGAGGACCACTACACAAATTTTTAATGCATCTGCAGGCCACCTCAAAATATAGTAAGTCATTACGAGTTAACAATAGGTACAGGTGACGAGCATTTTTACTTAAGACAGCAGTCATGAAATTGCCTATTTCCTACATCAACTTTGCGTTTAACATTATTCTGGCTTGTAGCCATGACTTATTGCAAACTCTTGCAGAAAGTTACTACTGTCTACAGACTACAAGTTATAAACAGCAAAGAATAGCTACTTCTGCAGCTAAAAATTAGAGGTGTACACAATTGCAGTCAATTAGTTAAGTAAGCTTGTGCTGGAAAGTCTTCATTACTGGAGTACGGCATAGCATTTTTTCACTTTTTTAAAAAAAATTTGGTTACTCTCTGGGGGCCGTATGTTGTTCCATCAAGGGCCGGATTTGGCAGGAAGTTGTGCACCACTGAACTACACATTGATTTGTGTGTGAGTTTGATATGTTGCAAGCACAGCAATCTTATATCACTCACCTTATACTTAGTGACATTAGCAAATAACAGTATGGATAGGATGCAGGTTCTACCCTCTTAGGTAGTGATGTGTTCTATCCATTGCTCTTGGCCATGGCAAGGGCATATTGTGTACGCCAACGTCTACTTACACCCACAACTGCTGGTGGTTCCCCCTCTGACTCCACAGCTTTGTGTTTGTGTGGTGACCTTTCTTGTATAAAAATCCTGCATAGTTGCAGCTCTGTCCTCGAGTGTATGAGGAAACTATATGTAGTCACTGACAGTTGCAGCATAGCATTCAGGAATTGATGCAGGGATTCTGGATGATGGTGCCTGTGATATTCCCAGCATATGCCCTGTTGGCCTCTGAAAGGTTCCTTTAGCTAATATTCTAAGTGTTACACATACCTTAGTCTCCACAGGTATTGGTTCCTTTTGGTTTTTCCTTGCTGTCAGTTGTGGATGACAGAGATTATAGAACTCTTGTAGTCTGTCTGTATCCACCCTGTAGCACTCTAAAATTTCCATTGGCTAAGAAGGAGAAGAGTTTTTAGACCCCATTTAACTTATCATAATCTGCATGAGGTGGAGATTGCAGAGCTGTACAGGGTAAATAGAGGAAAACTACAGGAACTTTGCAACCTCTGTTGTCCTCAACTCAGATAAAGGGCAGACCGAGGGGAACCAATATAGGTGGAGACAAAGGTGTGTGTAACACTTAGACTTTTAGCGACTGAAACCTTTCAGACACCAACAGGGGGCATGCTGGGGGTGTCACAGGCATCATCATCCAGTATCCTACATGTATTCCTGAATGCTATCCTCCAACATGCCAGTAATGACATACATTTCCCCATACAGTTGAGTACGGGGCCACAAATATGCAGGAGTTCTACCCTGTATCACACTACCCTGAAGTATTGGGTGCCATAGGCTGTACACATATAGAA
Organism: Protopterus annectens; assembly: GCF_019279795.1. NCBI lineage: Eukaryota > Metazoa > Chordata > Ceratodontiformes > Protopteridae > Protopterus > Protopterus annectens. The sequence continues at coordinate 206,420,603 of NC_056731.1, forward strand.
ATCAAACACTGCCCAGGGAACAAGGAAGGGTCTACATAAGTAGAAAGGGCTTCCACTCCATTAACTGCCAAGTCATTTGTAATGCTAAGGGAATCATCTTGAATGTATGTGCTGCCAACCCAGGCAGTTACCATGACTCACATATCTGGCACAACTCCCAACTGTTTCAGATGTTTTCTAGGGGTGATATCACACAGGGTCATTTACTGGGAGATGCAGGTTATGCATGTGGCTGATGATGCTCATCAGAAATGCACACACACCCACTGAAGAATGCTATAATGAGGCACATGATCAAACAAGAAATATCATAGAGCATGTGTTTGGGCTGCTGAAGTCACATTTCCAGTGCCTAGATACATCTGGGGGAGCCCTGCAGTACAATCCATGTATATGTACAAAAATATTCACTGTCTGTGCCATGCTTCACAACATCATCCTGAGAAAACAGCTTCAGAAGACTCAACAAGAGAAGGGGCACACATTCCACCACCACTGGCAAAGTCACCACAGCTACACACAGGTGGGGAGTCAGAGGGTGAACCAGTAACTGCTGTAGGTGTAGGCAAATGCAGGCATGCCCAATATGCCCTCACATCGGCTAAAAGGCAATGCATAGCACACTAGCTCACCACCTAAGAGGCTAATACCTTCATCCTATGCATATGCATACAGTAACACAGATGCCAGACAGTGCTCACAACCATTATTTACCCATGTAATTGCTGTGTACTCATAGCATCAGACAGTCAGTCCTATACTAAAACTGTAGCAACTGCTGGATTTACAAGGTAAGTGTTGAACCTGCAATATTAAAAAAATGTGCACTAATATAATAAATGGTGTTACATATTGGTACTAGGCAATGCAAGTAAATAAAATGTAATTAGTTTGTAAATCAATGACTTCAACATGTGACAGCTGTGACTTATATGAATATAAGTGTCCCATATGAAGTAATAGGCTTCAGGCATATCATTAAAGAGAGAAGTTAGAAATCAATGACACACATTTCAGTTTCAGATTTCATATCCCACAGAAAAATCTTAAAATAGTGATGCAAAAACTGTTTGATTCTATCAGCTGTATAACTTTGTAAGACCAAAATATTTAAAAAGTCTCCCTATTGCTCAGCCTTTGTCCCTCTTTTATTTATGGCTTGGTCCAGCTTTGGTACTGTAACAGTGTGGGAAACATGTACACATTCCAAAAACTTTTAAGAAAGTACAATTAGCAAAACTGCATCATAAACACAGATACACTAAGCATTAAGTCAGCTACACACCCTGAGCGTCAGACACAAAACTTATGTATCCCTGAATCCAAAATATGGAAAACAAGGATATGGCACAGTTATCATCACTTGCAAAGTTGTGTGTGCACGTTGGGGGGGGGGGCAGAAAGCCTAGGCAGACACAAAGGGTCAGTAATCATGTGTGAGCAAGAAAGGGAAACATTTGGATAAAGTATCAAATGGCCACTGAGCCAGAATGAAGTATAAGCCTCACAGCTGACCCATGTAACTGTTATGTGTGTGTGTCTGTATGGGCATTCTAGGTTAAATTGGTGTGTAAGTGTCTGCAAGAACACAGTCAAGCTCTGTGCTAGCTTTATGTCCTGGTATGTTGGATAGTGTGAGCCATGCATGGTAGAGATGGCAATTCATCATCGCTGTACCTGACCATGAGAACTGGCTCTGCTAGAAGTTGCAATGACATATCCATGCCCACAGTCAGATGCACTGACATGACTGATGTCTGCTAGACAAGTTCTCCTTATGAGAATGCCCAGGACCACAACCCCATGGCCTGCCACATTTGTGTGTGAATGCCTCAACCATTTACAGAGCAGTAGAAGTAGTGTCAATAAGGGAAAATGATTGGGCACAGCCACATTGGCTAACATCAGATGATGGATGCTGCCCCCCTCCCAGCAGACATTCCATCACAGACACTGCCCATTCCAATGTGCCATTTATCCAATTCATTGACTCTGCAACATGGTGGAGGCAGTCACACATGTCAGCCTGTGTCACATCTACAACCCTAAGCATTTCCTTGGAAGCCATATTACAACATGCCCACACCTCCATGATGGCCCTAAACACACAAGAGTGGCACAGAAAGACACACCTGGATCAGGTGGAGGATGGAAAGCAGGCCTCCTCTGAATACCCATAACAACCCTCCTGCCTGATACCTCACCTAAACCTTTGCTACTTAAGCCACAGTAATCACACTATCCTGATCAAGTGGCTCACCCCCCCCCCAACCTGTCCAATATCTGATGGCTCGCTGTAATGGGTTTAAATAGACCTACTGGCTGTGTCCAGTGGAATTACAGGGCATGGTTGAATTTCAACCTCAGTGTCAGAGTTAACCTCAGCCCCCTCCCAGCTGTGCCTCTTCTTGCCGACTATCATTATCAGAGTCTGCTGATAATCTGACATCAGGTGGTAAGAGTCTTACATTTCCACTGTCAGGGATCACCTGTGATAATAAGCAACAAACACGGGAAAGAAATTAATATTTGGAGTACTACAGTTCAATATATTCTAACAAAGTGACATTGCTGCTACTATCCCAGATGGTACAGCAATGCACACACAGTCCTGACACCTACATCAGACAAAAGGATAAAATAAATATTTCTCTAAACTGCTCATCAGTACTGAATTAAAAATGATCACCTTACCATGTGCAGATGACTCCACACTTGCTAGGAAGAATGGTTCTGGAAAAAGTTAAGCAAAATGTAAGGTCACCATCATCACAGTAAGAGTAATACAGGGTGAAAAAATTGGGGCCTTTATATGTCCATTAACAATACATTTAACAGAAGCATGGATGACATGTTCTCCCCAAGCCAACGTGTAATGAACCAGAATGTGTTGTTAACTGTATCAATCTATAACTAGATCCTGCCCCCAAAAATAATTTGTTAAGTAAACTTCAGTATTGCTGTCAATATTTAACTATGCAAGAAATATTTAACAGCTGATATAGGTAAGCCTACCTGAAAGCTCCTCCTGGGACATACTTGTTCTCCCTGAAACAGCAGTACCAGCATCAATCACATGCTGTTGTATACTTTATCCTGACAGTGGACAGGAACTCTTCATTTGGTGTCAGTGGTGGCCCTGTAGCAAGCCGTCCTCAGTAACCATTTGTCCATGGGCCACTGTAGCTGTTCTCCTCTGGCCCAATGAAATCATGTCAGTGGCCTTTTAATGCACCTGATCATATTTCCTGCTGCATCCCCCAAAAGCATTTAGATCATTCACTATCTGCTGCCAGATTTGCATTCTTCCAGTCATATCCTCACATCCTCTCTCAAGCAGAAAGGCGCCATGTCTCCTAAATACTTGCACAATTATACCATTCCTATGGTCATTGAAAGGGGTTTGTGGGGATTGGGACACTTGGGTAACATAATCCTAGGTGACATAAAAGGCAAAATAAGGATACTACACATAAATAGAACATAAATAAAAGTCCTGCTTAGATATTAACACATATGTAGTTTTTCAATATTATGCACTAGAGAAACAAAATAACTTTCAAGATATTCAATTATAAGAAAGGATTTATTTTTGTTGTAACAAAACACAGTCACTCACAAAGCAAGGTTTAATCCAAAACAGGGGGAGTAACAATAGCAAAGCAAACTCTTGTACTAACAATTTTTTGTGCCAACACAGAAATAGAACTTGGTTCCTCCACCTTACAAAACAACAGGCAAATGATAGTTTGGTACCAGACAAGGGAATAAAACATCAGTGAATTGTTATAAGTGCTCTCAAAGAAACAATCCCAAAAAACATGTGTACGCTTTTACCACAAAACTTTAATTTTAATGCACTTGCCAGTCACCTCAACCTGTGACCAGCACTCCCCTAGAGGTGTCTATGGGCCATTCTAGAAGGCTAACCTCATGTGTCATTGACAATATGGGACATTTACACTTCAATGAAATAGCAATAGAAGAGTGTAAAGAGAAGCAGTTGTAACATTAACACTTGTGATGAAAGTTAATAAGGCTGTATGTCTGAGAAAGTAAAATGCCCTGACAAAAATACCTATACCATCAATAAACTTCTAAGAAGTGCATACAGATAAAAGTAGCATTTGTTAATGCATATATAAAAATATTTTTCTAAATGACGTGAGCATATCCAGTATGTAATTGAAAACTCCAGTCATATCTTATCAAAATCAGTAGTCTTCTGTACAGAAAAAAATCAAAATAATAACAATGTTCTTCTGTGTTATCCACATAAGCAAGTCTCCTCACTTTCAGGATCCCTAGCTTCATGATTCCCTTTTTATAGTGTAAATTCAGGTCAGGGAGCATGGTGAAGATGCAAATGAGGGATTAACTCATTAGAATTGCTGAATCCCAAATTCTTGGCTCCATGTATCAGATGTAAACATAGTGCAGGGACTACCTCATTATTTGTTACTAATGGATTGCAACTGTGAATGATTACTGGTAGGGACTTGAAAAACACACAGCAATGCAGACTCCTTTACCTCCAGTGGGTGTCTTAGCCAGGTTAGACTTACAAAACATCAAAGTAATTGTATCAATGTTTTAAATATAAGTAAGCAGCACACATTCCATAGTTTCTGTTATGTAACATCCAACCTCCCCTGCATTTGTTTAAAAGTGGATATTATTGCCATTTAATATTCTCACACATTTTAAGAGCAATAACAAAAATGCCTAAGAGACTGCATATCTCAGATTACTGCTCAGATAAGAGAAGGATGATCAACACGGAGAGAAAAAATAGAGCTGCTTTTCTGCAAACAATAGTTATAAATGGCTGTGTGATCACTCATTGCACTACATCTGACATTAATGCATGTACAAAGAACTCAGAAGTGTACAATTGTCATACGTTTTGTTAATACTGTGGATGATGTTGCTTGTATGCACAATGATTATCATTGCCTGCTGCAAAGTTGTTTTGTAGAAAAGAGGGTTAAGACAACCTTACTGTGTATTGAAGGTTCATTGGTGTGAGAGTTCAAATCTAGGCTTGTGTAAAAATCTTTCATGTGTACTAACATAAATTTTGTAGTGTTGTCTATTTTATAGATTTTTTTTTTTTAATGCCAGTATTTGCACAGTGCGAGGCTTAGTGTAAACACAGGAAATGGATAAACACAATAAATGTCATGTAATGTACTTCTTAGATAAATAATATATCAACTACACCTGTGTATCACTTGTGTGTGTAGCACATCTGCTAAACACATTGATCCACACAGCATATACTATTTGTAGATTTAGGGTTCAAGTCTCACCATTGTCTTTCAAGGATGGCACCTAATAAAAACTATTCACAAGGCTAAAACATGTTTCGCTCTTATTGTCATGTTTGCATGATGCTTATCATCATGCAAATTTAGAGTAATGGCCCACACATCCATTCTTGATTTCAAAAAAGGATACATAGTGGCATTTTTTGCTTTCATTTGTGCAACACTGTTTAATGACATTGCACAGCAGTTAGCAACCTTCCCCAACAACTGCAGGTCCAGAACACCTGCAGAGAGAAAACAGTATTAAATTTCAAAATGGAGACATTCTATCAAGTATGTTGGTATTGCACAAGCATGCTAACCAGCATTGCATGGTGGTTAACACACAGAAGTTAATAATAAATAGGTAAATATCCAATGGTAATTGAACTATTTCTGTGGTAGCAGGTGTAAGTGTAGGGCAGCAATACTGAGGGTCCCAGGTTCTAATACACAAAATCCAAAATATTTTTGCTGTTGTTCCATTTCACATTATATTAAATGTCACATAAAAAAGTAAAACATAATTATAATTAAAAATAATAAGTATGTATAGCAGTGGAGCTCCTATGCATTATATGTGTGACTGAGGGCATACAGACTACTAAGTTTCTGTAATTATAATTGTGCTATCGAGCCTCGGATGGCCTTCAGACTTCAGTAAGATGCCTAGACACATGAATGTATAAACTAGAACCTTGTCATGTCACGCACATACATTGTTAACCCCTCAGTCTGTCTTATATATTTATATATTATTCATGACTACATTTGAGAAGCACTTCTTCAGTGAAAAAAAATAGAAAATCACTGCTGTGTTAGAAAATATTTTCTCTTAAGCATAGGTTTGAATCCCACATTGTAAAAATCAATTTTATCTGTGTATAAAGCCAAACAAAAAATGTGTCAGGTCATGAGATGCACGCTCCTAGTTCATGTCTGCAAAGTGAAATCACCTGACAGTTCCAGTAGCAAACAATCCTCAAACTATTGCCAAGTGTGAGATTAACCTTCCAATTTTCAAAACTGCTTTCCTCTCTGTCTCCCACTGTTGCTTCTCATTTAACATTCCACAAATGTTGTTGGCATTGTTGTTTGGGTTTGCACACTACTAGAAAACTTGATAGCAGTTATTGGCAGGAAATCTTTGTTATCTATTGCTGTTCTCTCTGGTTAGACATATCTGGTGGTAGAAGGGAATGTGCCCAATTTAGGGCCCAGAGGTGGGGTGTTGAGGAGTCCAGAATCTTTACTGCACTCCGTGTAAAGCACCACTGCTAAAGACTTTTGCAGGGGTCAATACCAGCTCCCAGCACAAGTCTGAGGGTTGGAATAGTCTGGCCAAAGCTGTCTTCAGTGTGACTGGCATTCCACACACTGGAAACAGTGTAAGCATCACTTAAAGACCTGAAAAGGTGCAAGAGGGATGCACTCAACCAGTGGCTGGATTAATTCATGACTAGTAACATCTCACATTTGAGTAAGTAAACTAATAAAGAGAATTTCTAATAGATAGAAAGCTATGTATACAGTAGGCACAAATGGTATGCATAATGCTCTCCTTGTACTTTCTCTTCAATTCCACAGCTAATTTAGTCAGAGATTACTGTGAACAGATAAGCCCATGGTGAGCATCTTGAGAGAATTAGGGACACAACAGGGTATAAATGCAGCACATGAGAAGTATTATTGTAGCTTTTAAATTAAACATTTCTTTTCTATACAGTTGCAGCAAAGTAAGCATACATATCCTAACTGTAAAAGCAAGCATGCATGCTTCAGTCTGTAACACAAACCAGCTGTAGAAGTCAAGTGTAAGACTGTAGTCAGATGTTGTCAGTTCAAATATCACAAGTAACAAGTATAAAAGAGTACAATCCTTTAAAAATATTACATAAATTAATTTCTACACAAGTGGCATAGATGCCCTGTTGTTAACTTAACCTGCATAATTGGAACAAGTGTATGTACAGTATCTGTGCATTGCAAGGATTATTTTGAGCATTCTTTAATTATAATTTGTAGTTATAAGAAGTATACTTAAATGTGAAAGTTAAGCTAAAATACTTATATTATTGTGAAAGTACACTGTGTATCACATATGATGGTAGTAATTTTATCTCCTTTTTTTCCTCTTACAGCAACCCTTATCTTTTCTTTCTTCTATGTATCATCAAAAGTTTCTATGTTATCCATTTCTGACAAATCCCAAAATGCTTTACAGCACAGAGAGGTAGGGCAACCCCAGTCGCTTAGCCTGGCCCAGCTGGACCAGCTCCAGCACTAACACCAACACATCTGGGACCCAAACCGGTAGTACTGCCTCTACTGCCTCTGCACTACCTGCCCCTTAGGTAGCACTACCTCTGCAGCTGGTGCTGTGGTACCCTGCTGGAGTACTGGTGGAGGTGGGGATTATCAGCATTCAGGAGATGCCATGGTTGGTGCGTAAGGTCATGCACCACACCATTGGTGCATGCCTACATGGGATGGAGAGGCTGCTCTCCCATATTCTCCTATATTGTCCATAGGAGAAGATGTTAAGCACTCCAACAGCCAGTGGAGTAAGGGGATGGTGATGGCAGTCCTGCAAGTGAGGACTAGATTATCACTCTCCCCATGTTGTCCCTTCCCTAACCCCAGTCATGGTGTCCCCAACCTGTCATGCCCTTACTGTCTCTGTCTCTTGACTTGTTTGTCCTGCTTGCTTGTATCTGCTTCCTCACCTACCCTACTTACCAGACCCAGAAATACCTACGACCCTTACACAACATTCCTTTTATACTGAATCTTACAGAAGTAAAAAAAATGGGCACCTGTCCCACAAACAATAATCGTCCCATACATAGCTGTCCACTTCGCAGACTTGTCTTCGTGACACACTTGATTTGGTCCAATTGACTATACAAGATGATTGATTTATTGTCACCCCTCTTTGTTGAGGTAACAGTCTAAATTCAGCTAATATTCTGTACTTATTTTCATTTCACAATGTTGAAGAAGCAGATAGCTATGTTTTTTCCTCCCTCCCTCCTGAGCATTCCTATTTTGTTTTCCCTTTGTCCTTCCCCTGCTTGCCCCCATTTCACCACTGTCCTATCTACCCCATTTTAACACCTTTAATCTGGTCAAAAAATAGAATCACACACAACACATATAAGTTAAAGAAAACTATAGAGCTCTACAATGTTTCACTCCTTTGCACTGAGTTTGGGATTGTGCACCAATGCCGAGTGACAGTGAATGGCTCTTCAGTGGTGCAATTACCTCAGCACAATGCTGCTTAAACAACTGCATTATGGTAAGACATATTGAATCTGGAATAAGGAATTATGTCATTGTAGTTTAAATAAACATTTAAAACTATTATATACACCTGGATTTGAACCCTATATCATCTGAGCTTCGAAGAAAGGTGTCAATCACTTACAACTGTTGTCACATAGGGAGATAAGCAGCATGTGTGATTCATACATACAGTACTCAGAACTTTATCATTGAGGATCACAGTTGCTTGCCTCTTAACTATGCACAAATAAGGAAATGAATATAAACATGAATCTCACATGTGCAGTTTGCCATCAGTCATGCAAACCAACTGCTTTATGGTTTGCTATTGAAAGTTTTCATTAGCATGTATTACTTATGTCTATTGTTTATGTAATCTTCATGCCATGAAAGTACCTGTAAAAACACAGACAAGGGGAAAGCACTTGTTAAGAAAAGAACACATACTTACAATGCAGCCATCTGTTACCTTCCCCCATGCACTGTAAACTTGATCTCTCAGTACTTGTTTACAAATATATCAGCTACACAGAAATAAGTAAGACATGCTTTCCTATATAGCATGGACATATTTATAATAACAATACAAATTCAGATTTTCCAGTAGTTCCAATAATGTGGACAGCTTGTTGCATATAGTTTGTGAAGCCATCTCTTAATGTATAGCTGCACATTGGAAACACACTCATCAATCTGGTAATATTCAGAACATTAATATCTTGACAGTTGTACAGTGGTAGCTATACATTTCAGACAGGCCTCACAACATCTTCTCTCAAACATTCAATGATGATGTCATCCACTATAAAATGCCCTGCAGCCTTGTAAAAGTCAAACTTGTGCATAGTGCAAGTATTGAGTTCTCTATTCCATGTAGTTAGATAGAACAGGGTTCTGTTGTCACTGCAGCCAACTGGTATGTCTCTGTCTGTGTGTGTGCGTGTGTGTGTGTGTGTGTGTGTGTGTGTGTGTGTGTGTGTGTGTGTGTGTGAGAGTGTGTGTGTGTGTGTGTGTGTGTGTGTGTGTGTGTGTGTGTGTGTGTGTGTGTGTGTGTGTGAGTGTGTGTGTGTGTGTGTGTGTATCTGTCTGTCTGTATGTCTGTCTGTCTAGTCAGAAGAGCATAATTGTGAATCTTGAAGTCATCACTACAATCCCATGGACTACCAACATTTTCACAGTTGAACATGCCTACACATCCATTTCATGCAGGCCTCCCAGCATCTTGTCTGAAACATCCAATGATGATCTCATCCACTATAAAGTAAAGTCAGACTTGTGCTGTGGCACTAGCATAAAGTACTGAGTTCTCTAGTCCATGTACTTAGGTAGGGGTTTTGTTCTCACTGCAGTCAATTGGTGTGTTATATGTGTGTGTGTGTGTGTGCGTGTGTGTGTGTGTGTGTGTGTGTGTGTGTGTGTGTGTGTGTGTGTGTGTGTGTGTGTGTGTGTGTGTGTGTGTGTGTGTGTGTGCATGTGTGTGTGTGCCTGTCTGTCTAGTCAGAAGAGCATAATTGCGTATCCTGCAGTCACCAAAACAATCCCATGGAGCACCAATATTTTCACAGTTGGACATGCCTATACTTCCACTTCATACAGGCATCCCAACATCCAGTGATGATGTCATCCACTATAAAGTGTCCTGCAGCCTTCTAAAAGTCAGACGTGTGCTGCAGTGCTAGTGTAAAGTATTGAGTTGTATAGCCTGTGTACTTAGGTAGAGCTTCTGTTCTCACTGCAGTCAACTGGCGTGTGTCAGTCTAGTCAGAAGAGCATAATTGTGTATCCAGCAGTCACCACTAAAATCCCGTGGAGTACTGATATTGTCACCATTGGACATGCCTACATATTAATTTCAGACAGGCCTCCCAACATCTTCTCTCCAACATCCAATGATGATGTCATCCACTACAAATTGTAGTGCAGCCTTGTAAAAGTATGTCTTGTGCCTTGGAGCTTGCATAAAGTACTAGGTTCTCTAGTCCATGTACTTAGATAGGTAGGGGTTCTGTTCTCACTACGATCATCTGGTGTGTGTGTGTGTGTTTGTGAACTTGCTTTGCATTACAGAGAGCATTTTACACTAGCATATTGAACACTGCTATTACAATTTTCCTTTCACCACACAGTGCTGATGTCATCACTTACAAAAGTGTTGTTCGACACTTTCTAAGTTGGACCTGTACTGTGCAATAAATACAGAGGTCTCTAGTCAGTATACTTAGATAGGTAGAGGTTTTCTTCTCACTGCAAACTGGTATGTGTGTGCATTTGTGCATTTGGTTGACATTAGAGAGAGCATTTTACACCAGTATGTGGGACACTGAAATTACCATCTTCATCTCACTAGACACTGCTGATGTCATCAGTTATAAACTGTATTGCAACACTCTCCAAGTCTGACTTGTGCTGTGCTGCTTGCATTAAATATGAAGGTCTTTAGTTGGTGTACTTTGATAGATAGGGGTTCTGTTCTAACCGCAGTCCATGCATGTGTATTTGTGCTCTTGCACTTGCTTGACATTAAAGAGAGCATTTTATACCAGCATGTCATATACTGCTGTTGCCATCTTCCTCTCACCAGACACTGCTGATGTCATCAATTATAAAGTGTTGTCCAACACTCACTATAATCAGACTTGTGCAGTGGTACTTGAGATAAATATGGCAGTCTCTAGTTGGTGCATTTAGATATGCAGGGGTTCTGTTCTCACTCTAGTCAACTGGTGTGTTTGTACACTTGCTTGACCATTTTACACCAGCATGTAGGATACTACTAATTCCATCTTCCTCTCAACAGACTCTGCTGATGTCATTAGCTATAGCTGTCTCTCAAGCATGATCTCTTAATGTCACAGGCTAAGTTAAGATCTCTAGAGTGAGTGACTCTTGTGACTTTAGATTTATGGATCAGAAACTCTCCTGAAGGCCAGACACAACTTACCGCATCCCATATAATACAGAGTATAGTGACAGGGCTTTCAGTCTATCCATGCATGTCATGGCATAGTTTGTAGGCCCTGTATTTTCTTGTTTAGAAGCCATTGTGGTCTCTCCATGGTCTCTGTTGAGGAACTTGCAAAAGGGAGCATTGTTCTATATTAGTGTTCTGATGAAGGTCAAATATAGCAGTGCTATAACGTCCTGACAGCTGGATACGATGGCCTGACTTATAAGGTGCATGACATTGAAGGCTTTCCTTACAACTGTGGAAACTTGGCGGTTGAAGTTCAGATTGCTGTATACCTGTGTTCCTAGGTCATGTACCACTGGGTTTGAGCTTGAGGGTTTTGTCAGTGGAGAATTCCACTTTGCAAATGACAAAAATAATTGCACTTTTTATGTGTATATTTTCAGACCATGTGACTTTGAAACCGAACATTTGTCTGTGCTATCCCCTCCTGTAATATGTTTACATCATTAGTGGACTGAATGATTACATCCAGTTTTGCAATCATCAGGAAATGTGGTAAGCCAAATGCTGTATACTTTAGCCTGGACTTCTGAGAAATAGATTCTGAACAATAAAGAGCCCAGCACAGATCCTTGTGGTATGCCACTGGTAACGGCTCTACTGGTAGAGACTGCGTCACCAAATTTGACAGCATGTGTTCTGTCATTGAGCCAGGTGGTTAATGATCTAGTGATGTAAGGGTTAATCCTCAGCTGGAAGAGTTTCTCAATAATACCTGAGTGAGGGATTGTAACAAAACCCTTGGCCAGATCAAGACATGGCCTAGCAGATGAGACTAGGCTATAGTTCCCAAGGTTGGTTGATGGCTCCTCTTTGTGCAAGGAGATTACTGCTGCTGTTTTCCACTCTGCTTGAATAATGCAAGTTCTCAGGCTATGGTTAAAGAGGATGATAATTTGATCTACTAGGTCCTGTTTTAGATCACTTAGTGAGCAACCTGGGATGTTATCTGGTACCATTGAGGATTTTAGCCTTCAAGACCACAAATATGACCTGATGTCTACAGATGCTAGGCAGGGGAATGGGGTCAGGTTTGCTTTGGGTATGACTGGTGGGGCCAGGGGTTGAAGTTTGAGACTAATCTGTCAGCTAGCAGGTTGGCCATTTCCTCCAGAGCAGCTTCATCTTTAGACTCTTAACACTAAGCAGCAGAACTTTGAGTTTGCCTCCAGTGGAAGTTGTTATATTGGAACTTTTGTTGCTTTCACATTGCTTAACAAAGGCACTATGGTGGGGGGGGGAAGTGCCTTTGTCAGGATCTAACAGCATAAAAGACACAGGTTCAGACCATCTCTAGCAAAGCAGCTTGGCTTGACAACCATGCAAGTCCAAGCTGAGATATACTGGATCCCCCTGGATTGACACCAGAAGCTAAGTCAATTGTTGAAATACATCACTTATGTTTATATGGTGGCATCATCCTTGGTGAAGGTAGAATACTGCTTAGGGCTAGGGTCATGCCTGCCCGGGACACATATTCTGACAATTCAGTCATGCATCTCTTCATATAGACCAGACAGGTACATTAAGAAAACAAATGCCCAAGCCAATGATAATGTAGACCTCACACCCCTATGAGCAGACCAATTAGTATGTAAACTGTGTACTGAGGTAGATGGTATGTGGAACATCCTCCATCATGTGCCCACAGTGGTGACTACTATGAGTATGCACAGGAAATACCCATCAAAGGCCATAATACTTCCACAGTTCACAGCCATCATCAATCAGTAACTGAGTAGTATGCACCCTTCTTCATATACCTGCCTTTACATATTCCAGGGATGTGTAACTTAAGTGTACCACCTTTGCCACAATTAGCTCCAAAACATCTTTTTGGTCATACCTAGGTATTCTTCTTGTTGCAGAAGCATCCCTGTCTGATGGTGCAGAATCCTTATCAAGGTGTTATACCAGATGCACTTGTGATACCTGTTCCAGTGATGCATACAGTACATACATAGCTGTTTGACAACATTGATGGCATGGGTTACATTTGTGACAGTGTGGATTGTGCATATATAGGCTATGCACACCTGTCAGCTAGACTGGATTGACTATAATGTCACATATGGTATAGCAGTGTCCCTCTCAACACCTCCAGCAGATGTTACAATGTCAGGACAGTGTGCTTGATTACCCTCATAGATTGATGACATCTCATAATAGTTGTACAAGAGTGATCATGCAGAAACATCTATGATCACTCACGATCACATATGTTATGTCAGAGACATGGGATTGCTGGTGGTATTGTTCTGGTATTGTCCATGATTGTGCATGCTTCTGTTTACATGTTGTCCTGTAACTATATGTCTCATTTGGTGGAGACCTCTTCTGACATTACAGTTGTATTCAGGCAACTCATTTTACAGAACTTCAGAATATGCACCTACCCCCTATTGTATAAAATACACCCGATAAATGTCTTTTCCATTTTTCATATCAGGACGCTTGCATCACAAAGACATCTTCTGCATTGTTATGTCACCTTGTGTGACAGAAACATAACATACCTTTTCACTGTGTAGTCCATACTGTATCATGTCGATATATGATTAGTGTTCCTGCTACAACTGTCTTCATTTATATGTCATCATCTGCTGTACATTAAGATGTTTCACCTGTCCTCATTCCCTGTGTTCATTCCTACAATTCATCTGGGTGTCCCTCTTCAACACACACACTTCCCCTGAATGTTTTTTTTAAATGGCAGTCCGTGTACCATTAGGGATCATTTACACAGCTTTTGTTCAGTATGCCTGAAATGGGATTCCACAATACTCTGTGTTTGGACTATATAAATTGCTATATTATTAACCCTGGTAATCATTGTGGAATTCCAAGCAAAAGCACAGACCTAGTTTGCCCATAGGTAACCAGGTCTACATGTCTGCTGCTGTCCATGTTGCTTTACATGGTTTTCTGGCCAGCAATACTGTTGCTAACCATGAAACCAGTCTTGTTTATGTTTAAATGAGGTGCACAATATGAATATGTAAATAGTGCTGCAGCTCAATGCACAAACATGTAAACTCTGTGTAGACTTTGCATGAAGCCTACATGAAGCTTATTCAATCCCCAGGATCTGCTTTATATTCACAACAACCCAAACTCCTCAGAAGATGCCAGGAATCTATTAACACATGTGACTTATCCACAAAAAAAATCTTTTAAGTTCATGTCTACGAATTTACCTAGGGGCTCTGTTTTGGAGCATCTAGCAGCAATGACAGGTCTCATGGGTGGATCAACTAATGACTTATGAATTGTTGGTATCCCAAATATAGATGGAATTAAAGGCTTCTTAAACTTTAAATAATTAACTTCTTCATGGTCAAAATTAAATTCCAGAAATAGTTCTAAGTTTAAATCTAGCCTGTGGTTTGCTATATTAACTTAATTTAGTGAAACAGATGTAAAAAATCACTATCATGCAAAAAAGTTAACATCTTCACTAAATAAGTTAAGAGATCCATAGTCACAACCCCTTCACCCTTGTCTGGCCTCATAGTCCTTAAATTTTTATTACTTAATTGAAGCAGCAATTTATGTTTTTCTTTACATAAATTGCATTGGGACTGTCTAAGGTGCTTAGCAGAAAAGACTAATATCTGGTTCACATAACTTTTTAAAGAGAACCACCAAAGGCTGCAAACGGGGATTGTAAGTATTAAATCTATGTAAAATATTCACATCATTCTATGGTGATTTGTTCTCAAGCAATTAACGTAAATTAGGTTTTCTGATAAAAAAGTTTTAATTAAATAATGATGTGTACCAAATTAAATTTGACATTAGGTATGAATTGAACCCTTTAGAAAATAATGAACTATGTTGTTTAGTTATTACATTTAAGTCCATCATACTCTAATATGCAGTATCCTTACAATTGTCTCTTGCCATTGGAAACATGTTCTTTTCTTCACCTCTCCCTTCTTTTGTTTGGTAGCCTGGTTCCAATACCCTTATGATGAATCTGTCTGCTTCTGTTAAATGCTGTTGAAATTATGCTGCTTTGTCCTGTAATCTCACAGATTTCCTAGGAGGGGTGGGGGTGCCTTTCTGAAAATGTTGACCTTCTTTAACCTGTAAGTTCATTGGAGGTTACTAGGCTACTGGCCCTGAGTCCCTTATAAGCCTAGCCAAGAGTTTAGCCCATGTTTAGACAAATCAGCACCCGATACCCCTGTCCAGCAGGGACATGGGTGGAATCCCAGGGATATATTTTCTGTTTTCGAGGATCATACTTGTTACTTTTAGTATCAGAATGCACCCTGAAAGTAGTGTCAGTAAAACCAGGAAGTTGCTCAATACTTTTAGGGACAGGCTAGGCCTGTTTCAGCTCATAATCTTGCCGGTCACTATTTAACTTCTCCTTCCTTTTTTTTTTTTTTTTTTAATTGACATGTTTTAAAGTGATTGGATGGGTTTTGCAATTTATTGGTCATGTTTTAGTGGTGGTTTAGTGTGATGACGTTCCACATCATTAATAAAAAGGAATGAAAGTGCCCATTGTTTACAATTTATTGTCCATTCTTTTATTCCAGCATCCAGTGACTTGTTCGTATTTTCACCTCTTAATCATTGTGGCTGCCTGCGCAATCTCACAGAGCAGGATTACCCATAGGCAAACTTATATATGCATCTTCTTTCTGTGTTCATGCCAGTCTACATGTTTTCCTGGCCAGCAAGACTGGTGCTGGCCATGAAACCTCACTTGTATTCATATAAGCACAATGCACGGCATGTATATGCAATTAGCACTTCTGCTCATCGCTCTAACACATAAACTCCATGTAGGCTTCATGCAAAGCCTACATGGAGTTTATTTAATCCCCTGGAAAGTCTTTTTTAGCATATCCAGTCTGGTAATTTCATGAGTCGGTTGTTCTATCAGTATCATATATATCTTACGAACACACCATCTTTAAGGAGTTTCCCTTTCTGATAATTTAAATAAGGACATTTTGGGATGAATGAAGGGATCATACAGTTGATAGACTCTAAGGAATTGATGACAGGAATATTTTGGATTAATGAAAAGAAATCAGTGGCCAGTCTATAACAAAAAGTAGTGCAGAGGATTTTTGAATGTTGGCCAGGATATGCACATACATAAATTTATTCCAGCTGACAAACTCAGTCTAGCTGGAGAAACTTCAAACTCACTTTAAGAGAATAAACCCAGTCCTCGATCTATGATCTCCTATTTTCCTATTTCAACAGTTGAATAAAACCACTATCATCTTCCTTTAATTTTCAAAAAGCTTTATTTTTGAAGAACGTCCAACATAGGTAGGTGAGCACTGTAGCAAAAATTCTCTCTTTGTTTTATTTCAGTTGTCTTGTAACAACTACTCCACAGACAGTTAGGGATTTATACTTTGTGTAGTATCAGCAAATTAGGAATATGTAAATGCAGATATAATAACTCTATTTTCATTGGTTGAGAGAGTTACATTAATTTAATCAAATATGGATACAAAATATCTATTCTCATTGGTTAATGGTTGTTACATTCATTTTGTATAGGGATGGACCTATGGGAATAAACTTATCACAAAGACCTCAATCAAAGGGGAGAGACTGGTTTTATTATAATCAGCACTTTCACCAGTAAGCTTCGTCAGACCTTCCTATTAATCAAATGTGCAGGTAAACTGACACTCAGTTTAAGTAATTAAATGGAAGTTTCTAAATTACTACCTAACTTATATTAACATTAACTCAGGGAATGTTATCCATGATTGAATAGTAGGACCAGGCTGTAAATCCGCAAGGGCAAATCTTCTCCTCCACTGGGCTACCATGCTCCCCCTTCAGATCAAAAGACACATTTTTAATTCACAGGGGCTCCAGATCACCCGAGTGTCCAAGAACCTGAGAGATTTCATGGCCGACATCATTAAACTAGAGAGGGACTTTTTGATAAGAGGATACAGTGAAAAGTTCATTCATTCAATCTTCACTTCCATTATAGAAGATAAACAAAACAATTCGGCTGCATGGAACTCGGAGAAAGAAGATCAAGGCAACACAAGAAGGACCACGAGGAGCTCTCAATGGTGCTCATGTACTACATGGCTTTCCTAACACTTAGAAGCATTATTAGGGACAACTAGAGTATTATCAGGCACAACCCTGCCATTAGCCCATTCCTTCCCAATATGCCAAATTTCAACATCAGGAGAAACAGGAGTCTGACACATTTCCTGGAGATGGCAAGCAGGGAATGGGACCCACTACCATAGAACAGACCTGGGACCTACCCCTGCAGAAAAGAGAAGTGTGGCTACTGTAAGTTGCTGAACAATGCCGATAAGTTCAATTGCCCAAACATGAAGAAATCCTTCTTCAGCAAACACAGAGGGAACTGTGATAGTGAATATCTGGTTTACAGAGCAGAATGTTCAAAACGTGCCACATTTTATATAGGCAAAACTTTGAACAAGCTGAAAACAAGGATTGCTCAGCACCTACATGACATAAAATACCGCAACTGCAACAATGCATTAGCAAGGCATGGCAATGAAAAGACCAGGCATAACTCTTTCAAGTTCTATATCATAGATACGGTCAAAAAGGGAACACTACAAGGCTCCACCAATGACATTTTGGAGAAAAGGGAGCTGGAATGGCAGATCCTGCTTAATGCAAGCTAACCACCAGGACTCAACACCATAATCTCCATCAACAGTGTATTGAACCTAAGAAAACTGCATCACCATGCTTACTACTAACAAGGGCTATGTTCCTAATGCAAATATTTTGGTTTTCTGTAAACCACTACCACAATTTGTGCTCACTGTCTAAAGGTTAATGTTGTGATTGTGCCACTTTTGGTATATCTTGCATTTACTACCCTGGGTGTTTACCCCATTTACATAGGTTTCTGGTGACTATTGACATGCTCCGCAGTACCTCTAGCATTACCCGAATTGAGACAGAGTTATTCAAGGGGCCGCCGCCAAACATCCTCTGGTCTTCTACAGGACAAAGCATTAAAGGGCATGCGAAGGCACTATACCTGTTTAATAATTTAATAATTTTGTAAGATTTTTTAAAATGCTTAAGATACTGACAACAAGTAGCCTGTTCCTATTATTCAATCATGGATAATCTTCCCTGAGTTAATGTTAATATAAGTCTGGTCATAAGTTAGAAACCTCGATTTCTTTACTTTTCAACTGTATTAGTTTACCTGCACATTTGATTAATAGGCAGGTCTGACAAAGCTTACTGGCAAAAGCGCTAGTTATAATGCAGCCAGTCTTTCCCCTTTTATTGAGGTCTTTGTGATAAGTTCATTCTCATAGGTCCATCTCTATACAAAATAAATGTAACACTGTTAACCAATGAGAATAGAGATTTTGTATCCGTATCTGCTTAAATGAATGTCACTCTCAGCCAATGAAAATAGAGTTTTTATATTTGTATTTACATATTCCTAATGTGCTGATGCTATACAAAGTATAAGTACCCTCGACTGTCTGTGGGGTAGTTGTTACAAGACAACTGATATAAAACGAAGAGAGATTTTTTCGCCACAGTGCTCACCTATCTATGTTGGACGTTCTTCAAAAATAAAGCTTTTGAAAGTCAAAAGGAAGACTTTAGTGGTTTTATGCAACTGTTGAAATAGGAGAATAGGAGACTGTAGATCAAGGACTGGGTTTATTTTCTTAAATTGACTTGAAAGCTTGTCCAGCTAGATTGAGTTCATCATCTGGAATTCAATCTATTTATGTGTATTTTTTAGTTTGTATCACTTTTGCGATTCAAGCTCGGAGAAGCCTTGGGGTACAGTCTCTCAGCTTGAGAATCCTCATTGCTTATTTTCTGATTGATTAAAAATTTGGATAAAATTATTTAGCAATGTACATTGGTGTTTTGTTTATTTTTCTAAAATGCATATGGATCATACGGTAACTTTGTTTTGGTTTTGATAGTACAGAGTCTGTGATGCCTGCATGAATGATAGAGATGCAAAAATATCTGGAATGAAAGGATGAGCTGATTTGCTTAGTTTTAGAAGCTGATTAGAGGTAATGCTTCATCCTGTAAAGTCTTCCTAGTGATATTATTTTTATGGTTGAAATGATTTAGTCCTCAAGGGAGGATATGTTATCAGGATGAAGTATGCATTTTATCTGGCTTGCAGGGGCTATTGTGCAAGCTTTTGAGTCTTTAGTTTTCAATATTAAAGACTATAATATCTTGCAATGGCTGAAGCAGACTAAGACTGAGTCGATCTAGATAGTGTTCAGTATGAGATGAAAGTCAAACAACCATTTTTTTTTTTTTTTTTTTTTAACTTGGGTTGCTTTTTGGCAACTGTTGTCATTTTAAGGCTGAGCAAAGCCAATTTGTATTACCGCTGTAATGTCACACTTTAAGAAGGACATTATGTTTTGACATAGGATTCATATAGATACTAAATAGTAGGAGACCTTGCACAGACATTTTGTTACCCCTTTGTTGGATAGAAATATTTGTGGATAACACTTTTTTTCTAAATATGACTGTACATTTCATATTGGACAGGTAATTCTGAAATGATTGTTCAGTACAAAGCAATTAACAAATAGGCACAAAGTAGAACAGGTTTTCTTTCATTTACTGAATGCAGAAACCTGGCAGTTAGGGAGACCAAGTAACTGGCATATACAGTGAAATCTACTGGTCAAGAGAAAGGACAGTGGCCAACTAAGTAAGTAGTCCTCAGTGTGCAAGGCTTCTCCTTTTGGGGGGGCTACAGCCACATCCCAGCACAGAGCATGATGGAAACAAATGTCTTTTATCTGTTTAGAATACTGCTATAAAGGATAGTATAAAAGGATTTGAGAGGTATTAGAATATGCTGCTGCTACTACTTTGCCTTTATTGCTATTGTCTCTAATGTAGTCAGGTGCACACAGTACTGCTGTATTAATGGAGTAGCATTTCTGGAAGTGCTTTTGTGAACTAATGAGGATGTTTTTCTCATTAATGTAGTCAGTGAGTGGCTGATGGATTATACACTGTAATATATTAGATAAAATACTGAGTGTAGCTATTCCAGTTTATTCTCAGCACTGACAACATTTAGTAAGAAATGTTGTATGGGCTTCCATCAAAATTCTAGGTAGATTATCTTCATGGATGCATCTATTAACTATCATTTTATGAGGGATGACAATGGAGTAGGATTAAAAGTTTATGAAATCTGGTGGTATATCATCAGACACTATTGAACCAAGAACTTTACTCTTCTGCAAGAATTTTCTCACTGGTGAGCAGAGTTAGTTCTTTGATTGGGAATTGATGGGGATTTGGAGCTTTCCCATTAGTAGGTAGGATGAGGATGGATATTACAAATGGCCAAGGAGGAAATGTAAGTGTGTTAGATATTGTGTTTTAAAAAAGTTTTATCACAACAGGTCCATTGCCTCTGTTGGAAGAATTAGGGGATGGTGAAAAGGCATATACATGTTTTTTAATTAGATTTTCTAATTGCCAAAATGTTTTAGAGGAAGAAGAGCTACTGGAGTTAATTTTTTCAAATACTCTCATTTTGCAAATTTTCATGTGTCATTTCAATTTGCTCATCAAATATCTATATGATTTGGAATCTGATTGCAATTTTGTTTTAGAATAACTTGCAGACAATCTATCAAATTTTCAGTTCAAAAATAATCTAGAGATACTACACACACACACACACACACACACACACACACACACACACACACACACACACACACACACACACACACACACACACACACACACACACACACACACACACACACACACGCACAGACACACACACACACACACACACATATATATATATATATATATATACCCAATCCTTATAGACTTTTAGGAGCTAAGCTGCCTAAGGTACTTGTGATCAATTTGTAGAGAAGTGCAGCTCTGTCATGGAGGTTTGGAAAATGCCTATAAGATAGGTGGTCACTTTGCTGTATAACGACATTTAAATATTTTGTTGAGACTTTTAAATCTACTTGTGATGAGTGCATCACACGTTTTGGGGGGACTTGGTCCAGGAGATCAAACTGGACCAGTGCTTGCTTATAGGATTAGAAAGGAATGCAACGGATCCATTATGTACTGGTTTGGATACTGAATAGCATATTATGAACACTACATTTGCTGTAGCTCTGTCATTCCTGTATGGAATATTTATTAGCTGGTTATAGCCATAGAGATATAAAGCAGAATTTATTGCTTCATGG
Source organism: Protopterus annectens (assembly GCF_019279795.1). Lineage (NCBI taxonomy): Eukaryota > Metazoa > Chordata > Ceratodontiformes > Protopteridae > Protopterus > Protopterus annectens. The sequence goes on from NC_056731.1 coordinate 206,442,415, forward strand.
CCAATTCAGTATTGAAATCCCACTTTGCACAGCATGTATAACTTCTTCTTGTTGAATATCCAGTAGAAAGCATCTTCCTGTAATATTATGAGTTTGTAAGGAGAATGTAAGGCCAAAGAGGTTTTAAAAATTGCATGGGCCTATGGGCATGATTATTATCAGATTGTCCTGCTTTAGTCAGGAGCCCTGCTATACATAAAGTGCATATTTATTCCATCAGAATGCCACTGCAACTCATTGTTAATCCAGATCATTATAACTACTGTATTCTTTTGTAAAAGAAACCAAAGATAACGCTCTTTTCTTAAAAAAATGTGATATTTTTTGTCATATTTAAATTTTATAGGAAATATGTACATTTTCACTTGTTTTTAACAAAAGTTCCTCTGTGTGTGTTCCTGTCAGTTAATGGGTCATAAAATATGCAATATAAGGTTAACCATCCAGGTGTCTTATCAAAGAATATGTCATAATAATATCTTAAAAGTATATCCTGAAGTAGTAGGGCAGTATTATTCATCGCAGACAAGGTCAAACTCAGGTATGAATGACTTTTTGAAATTATCATTCTGCAATATTAGCAAGACATCCTTTTGAAAATTATAATATTTAGTTATGTTTAAAGCAGCAAGTAGAACATCTGTCAAGATACAGTGATATTGTGACTTCAGGAATAAAAATATACATTTTGTATAAAAATTATATTTTAATATGTTTAATATATTACAGGGTGTAAATAACATCAAAATCAGACACCTTCATTAAAATTTGAGGTTTAAGTGCTCATTTGATTTGAGTATGGAAGTCACATGTAAGGGTGTTTTGCAGGTAATTATGCCAGTAAACTTCTCTATATTTTTTTTTAAGAAAATGTTAAAATATTTGGGAAACACAGGTATTTATACATTGTAAGAAAAATAGCCAAGAGAGTTAATAGTTTTGGATGGCCCTCTGGACCATGGACATTTGTGAAAATGTTATACAGCATCTTCACTATTCCCTACTTATTAGTGTTAAACTGGCACTGTGAGTAATTGTTTACTATTCCCTACTTATTTAGTGTTATACTGGTACTGTGAGTAATTGTTTACTATTAACTACTTATTTAGTGTTATACTGGTACTGTGAGTAATTGTTTACTATTCCCTACTTATTTAGTGTTATAGTGGTACTGTGAGTAATTGTTTACTATTAACTATTTATTTAGTGTTATACTGGTACTGTGAGCAATTATTTACTATTCCCTACTTATTTAGTGTTATACTGGTACTCTGAGTAATTGTTTACTATTCCCTACTTATTTAGTGTTATACTGGTACTGTGAGTAATTGTTTACTATTAACTACTTATTTAGTGTTATACTGGTACTGTGAGTAATTGTTTACTATTCCCTACTTATTTAGTGTTATACTGGTACTGTGAGTAATTGTTTACTATTCCCTACTTATTCAGTGTTATACTGGTACTGTGAGTAATTGTTTACTGTTCCCTACTTATTTAGTGTTATACTGGTACTCTGACCAATTGTTTACTATCCCCTACTTATTTAGTGATATACTGGTACTGTGACCAATTATTTACTATTCCCTACTTATTTAGTGTTATACTGGTACTGTGAGCAATTGTTTACTATTCCCTAATTTTTTAACGTTATACTGATACTCTGAACAATTGTTTACTATTCCCTACTTATTTAGTGTTATACTGGTACTGTGAGCAATTGTTTACTATTCCCTACTTATTTAGTGTTATACTAGTACTCTGAGCAATTGTTTACTATTCCCTACTTATTTAATCTTATACTGGTACTGTGAGAAATTGTTTACTGTTGCCTACTTATTTAGTTTTATACTGGTACTCTGAGTAATTGTTTCCTATTCCCTACTTATTTAGTCTTATACTGGTACTGTGAGAAATTGTTTACTGTTCTCTACTTATTTAGTGTTGTACTGGTACTCTTAGCAATTGTTTTCTATTCCCTACTTATTTAGTGTCGTACTGATACTGTGAGCAATGTTTGCTATTCCCTACTTATTTAGTGTTGTACTGCTACTGAGTAATTGTTTACTATTCCCTACTTATTTAGTGTTGTACTGGCACTGTGAGTAAGTGTTCTTGGGTATCCTTTCACTGCATCTTAACTTATCTGTGTAGCAGAGCACAACATTTTGTTTGTGCTCTCCAATACAACTTCATTTGTTGTATGGCGCATACAGATGCAAATTCATTTCCTAATAAATGCCTAAATTTTGATCATAGTCTTATAGCAAGTCCATTTTCATTCAATAAGACCATTTAGTCAGTATCTTACCAAAGTGATATGCTTTTGCAGTTCCCTATCAAATTACTAAATGGACACATTGTTGAATGTGATATTGTCAAACCCATATCATGGACAATGTAGTCTATTAAACCATTCTGACTGAGATTGTGTTATGGTAGGGATTAGGAAATATGCCCTTTTCTCCACTGTAGTGTCATGTCGGAGTTGGTATATATAATTAGCAGGGGGGTTTGTGGGGGTTTTGTTTGTGTTCATTTTTTTTGACAGACTACATTGTCGAAGATATGGGTTTGATCATATCACATTCCGCAATTTGTCTGTTAAATTATTTGATAAGGACCCACTTTTATATCTTCTTCACTCTCGTGCTACATCTTCTGATTACACTGTTTAATATTTGCTCCAATTATAGCAGCTTCCTAAATTTTTATTCATGGCTCTTTTATAGTGATTACCATGGCATTCTAAATTTCAAATCAAAAGGTTATTTCTGGAGTTTCAAAAATCTAAGTAGAAAAGTAGATAGTGGTTTTCCATACCTGGAGCAGTTGCTCTATTCTTTCACTCTCTGATAACTAGTTTTTTTTTTTAGTATATGGTTGTGGGAAAACAAAGTCCCCATCCTAGTACTCAGTAGGAGGAGGAGCCAGTTGTAGACAGGATGCTAGTGTATCACAAGATAGAAACATATACACACAAAACATACACAACTACTGAGAATTCTAGCGATTCAAAATTTTCCTGCACCATGTCTTTGGGATGTGGGTAGAAAGTAGACCCCTTATTGTAAGCCTGCATAAGTAGGAGGATAAAATGTAAATTTTAGAAAATGGCATCTTGAGTTATTTCACAAGCATTGCTACAGATATTTTGTTCTGAATATACAAGTGGGATTTTCTGATATTTTGTATATCTAAAGTTTGCCCGCCAAATTTGTGAGTTCATTGGCTCACTACTATGGAAAGTTTATCATTGGTAGATGAAGGCATTTGTTTTTTTTGTTCTGTTTTGCTTATGGACTCTATTTGAATAGTTATTTATCAGATCATATACTGGTTGGAGTCTACTTACTAGAGGTTGGTAGCATCTGTTGTTAAGGTGCACTATTTGATGAATATAACATTGCTCTCCTTATTTTGCATAACGTTAACAGACTATAATTCTAATCTGATTTAACCACAAATGTTAGATGAGTACACTCAGTGAGACTTGTTTTTAGCAAGTAACTGCAAACATTGCAGCTAGTTTTTGCTATCAGCTTGCAATAAATGTTTAACATTACTGGAGTGATGGTTTTGTTGTTATGTGCTTATAAAATAATCACTATAATTCATTTGAACTTGGGCTTTCTTTGAGTGAATTCCTATGTTTGTCAATGTCTTACTACTTTTTTGTCTTGTCACATTTCACTGTTACATCATCTGTGTGGCCATATGATTCAGAGAACACAAAGATTTTTTTTCTTTTCATTTTATGTAAGTTTGACCACAGACATAACATTATTAGAGATCGGGGATGGTGGGACAGCAAACTCATGTTGAGAGAAGAGGGGTTCACTCTGAGAAAGATGATTTATTACTATTTTGTCATATTTTAGACTGGAGGATTTTTAAGTTTGCATTAAAGCTAGCTTTAGGCATTTCATCTGTAAAGTTTTACACCTCAGCCAAGAATGACAAAATGAATCAACACAGATCTAAAAAAATGTCCAGTTGTTGAGCCTGCCACATGCAAATTGTTAATTCAGTTCACCTTTCTCTTAGACAGTCCAGTACATGATATCAGATTATAACATGTAGTAAAATCCTTATCCCTAAGTATCAAAACATCTATTAAAACAACAACCCATTTACGTAAAAACTGAACCGATGAAAATGTAAAGCACAGCTTTAATGAGAAAGTATAGTATACAAGTCATATAATGGAACTGCAATATCCATACATTTTGGTGTTATATCAAGTTACATTGCTTTCTGTAGTTCTTTGTGAGGGTGACTAGTATACACCTTAACCATTAAAACCCCTAAACAACACCTTTTTTAGTGCTATATAAGGTAAGTAAAGGATTAATGAGATTGAAGTCACTAATCCCCTTAGAAAACCAAGTTACCCCAAACTAACATAAGTTCATAGGTTAATACTAGGCTAACTGCCCTTATGGTCAATTTTAAGCCTAGCCAATTACCCCAAATGAGAATCAAGCCCTGTACCTTGTGTTTGTAAGGGAAATTCTTTAACCAACAGGCCAACCTTCCACCCACATGTCTTTAGGATGTGTTCCAGATGAAGTAGTATCCACAAACAGGCTCCAAGGTTTAACAAAAATATTCTTAATCAGAGCACATTCACGCATTGTTGAGATTTATAACTACCTATACTACAAATAGGGATTTTATTAAGAATATTTTTGTTAAACATTGGCATATGATGATGAATGATAGATTTATCCAGGCAATACTACCAGAATCCCATAAAATAAGCTATAAATAGGGAAAAGTTTGAAGAGTAGTTTACTCAGTATAAGAAGGGACCAAAAGTAAAACATATTAGAAGAATTAATTTGAGGGGGGGTGGTATGCCTTGAGGAAGATGTAAATATTGCAGGAATAGATATACTATAGAGATGTTTACACCTGTTAGGGCAGTTAAGGTACACAACATTTTGATATTCTACAAAATGTACCTCTGAATGGTTAATATATATGGTTGTTTGCTAGTGATATTCCTTTATTGTGGGGCAGACTTTGTGCATATGGAAACAAAGCATAGCTCTGCATCTTGATGACGAGGTTCAGAAGAAATACAAGTATATTATATCAATGTATACAGGTGTATGAATGAGTAATACTTACTTTATAGGGATTGCTCAACATGAATGATTAAATCGTAAAGAAAATATGTATTATTTGTCTGGGAGCCAGGACTGACTGAAGAAATTTGATATATTTAATTAGTAATTGGATATGTGTTTAAGTAAGATTTTTTCACTTGGTGAATGAGATCATATTACGTGTTATTTTTATTTAATGGTGATGGTTATGGAAGCCTGTTTAATTATTTATCTACTATTTGTTCACTGGGTAAATGGACTGGTCTATTAACCCTTTTCAGCTGTGACTCAAGCTTGAAGAGCAGAAAATACATCAAGGTCTTTCTAATCAAAAGTTTTATATAGAGAATGAGTACATAGGAAAATTCAAAACCGAATAAGATTAAATGTAGTTAGGGTATGATTAAAAGCTCTAATCAGAGTGCATTGAGAGAAAAGAAAACATGTATGTATAGTATATACAAAACACAAGCCAAGATATCTATAAAATACAGCAAAATCATATGTATAATATTTAAACTCCTATGTGCATGTCAAGTATTGGCTTATAAGATGCCACATTAAGTCTATCAGCTTTTTTAAAGCTTTTTATGAAACTCTGAGTCTGCAATAAACTTATTCTTGCAGTAAAGATGCTATTAAGGGAGCTAGAGCTTTTGGTCTGTTTATGGACTGAATAGTTATACTTCACTTTGCTCAAGGTCCATCCAGGCATTGGTCTATTTGTATTATATACTGCTTTAAGATTTATTTTATGTTTACTTATTCTTACTATAATTATAAAAAGAATGTTTTAACACTGCCTGTTTTATTTCCTTCCTGGGCTGAGAAATTGTTCTGTGGTTATCAGTGTCTAAACCTGGTTAACAAATCCACAACAACAAAAAAAAAACATGAATAAGGAAAGCATGCTTGCCTCCAAGCAAATGGCTTTGTCTGTGAATGCCTGAAGAGAAGACTCACCCCAGGCCTTATAAAATGGAGTGAGTTGAAGTCATCCAGTTTGTTTCAGTCACACTTACCACAGTCATCACAGCTGCTTCATTTTTGTGTGGCTCTTTATTTCCTTAACTGTACTACCAGTTTATACTAATAGCTGCATATTTAATACATCTTATGCCAAAGAGAGAGAGAGATCCATTTTACCTTCTATTTTAATCTTGAGTCTGCTTTACAACATCTTTTCCTGCCATCTTTAGAATTCCCTTTACCCTTGGTATTTTGCAGTTTGACTTAATCTTAAGTAGGATTAAGCAGTTTTTCATTATTTTGCAATCAGACTCCACCTTTTCAGACATATTGTGGATTTTAGAAGAAAATTCTAAGGTTATCCAAGGCATATGTGTTCTTGGAGCCTAATATAGCAATTTTTAAATGACAGTCAGATGAGGGGACAAGAGATATGCAAACTGTTGTCTAAATACACAAAAACACACAAAAACACACACACAAACACACACACACATCCATGCACAACAAAAAAATAGTATGATGCTTTACCTTCAGTCTTATTCACACAAAAAGTATTCTAATAAGTACCAATAATTAAATGCATATATTTATATATATATATATATATATATATATATATATATATATATATATATATATATATATATATATATCTATAGACACACACATACTTAGGCACGCCTTCATGCGTGTCAAGAAATATGACATATGGGAGATACAATAGATAGTTAAATCAATGTATACTGCTGTTATATATCTCTTTCTGTAACAGAGAATCATTCTACTGAGAATTTCAAGTATTGTGTGGAACAATAGCTCTAAAATAAATAAATAATTATTTACAGAAATTCAGAGATGTTTTTTACTTTTTCTTTAAGCTTTATAAAGTGTTATCTGTATTCCTTTATTAAAGAATTCCTGCTTCAGAAAAGGAAATGCGTATAATTTTTACCTCGGTTCAGAACTGAAAATGAATTTCTTTAAAACCAGTGAATGCCTCAAAAAGACGATCTGTCATGGATCCGTGTTCTTATTTGGAAGAAAGGACATATGATGATTGCTTTCTTGCTTCTTCTCTTTAACTCAGTAAAAGTTGTTGCAATATCACCTTTTGGCTTATATATTTTTCTGATGAAGTTTGCCCACCTACACATAAAAATTAAATTTCCCGTTCTTTTTTTTCCTCAAGCATCCAGTCAAGGTAAAGGTTATTGTCTTCATATAGTTGTGGGGTAAAGCCAGTGTGTAGGCAATCAGATAAGATAAATAGCAAATCTGCAGAATAGTCCTTGCAGTGCATAATAAATAAAAACATTTTTTTTGTGAGCATGTGAATGATAACAGGCTAAATGAGGTAAACGGAAGCATATTACCTAAGAAAGAATATATGGAGAGAGAGAGAGAGAGAGATACATGTATATGTGTGTATGTATGTATGAGTATATATTGTGTGTGAATATATATATCAATATATATATATATATATATATATATATATATATATATATATATATATATATATATATATATATATATATTGGTCTACTTTGTTTTGTTGAATCTCATTTCACTGAAGTTCCTTTCACCCCAACTACTTTGCTGAAAATACTCTGAAAACTCACTGAACTGCAGTTAGTATATATGGCACTGTGTAGAGTACCGTAAGGCAAGGAAAAGGTATATGCCCTTTTACCCACTGTGGTGCGATCCTGGAGTTAGTATATATAGTTAGTGGGGAGTGGAGGGAGTGTAGCCCCCTCCACTTAGTTTGAGTGCATACTGTCTTCTGGACAGAGTTAGTCATTGGTGTTGCAACTATGCATGTCTATTGTTTATAAATGTATTGTTTTGAAGTCTTTGGTAAAATACAGTATAAAACAAACAAGGTGGAGAGCTAGGCTGCCCACATCCCCCAAAGTGGGGGCTACACCCCCGCATGCCCTGAACTATATATACTAACTCCAGGATCGCACTACAGTGGAGAAAAAGATATATACCTTTTACTTGCCTTGCAGTACTCTACGTAGTGCCATATATACTAACTGCAGTTCAGTGAAATGGCAGTCAGTGAAATGAGTTTTCAGCAATTTGTGTTTTCAGTGATGTGGTCAGGGTGAAATGAAATTCAGTGAAATGAGATTCAATGAAACAAAGTAGACCCATATATATATACATATATATATATATATATATATATGTGTGTGTGTGTGTGTGGGTCTACTGAAAAAGATCGAAAATCCACTTTTTTGAAAATGAACAGTGGATTCTCAGTTACGCGAAAGTGCACTTAAGCGAAAGTGCACTTCCACAAAGAACGGATCAATGAACCATTAAGGAACACAGGTGCCAAAGCACACTAGAGTGGGGAAAGGGAATTTATGTGTTTCCCCACTGTAGTGCGATCTCGGATTTGGTATATTTAAGTAGGGTGCAGAGGGACTTGCCCCCACTGCAAAAACAATGTCACTGTGTTCTTTATCGGTTCGTTGAACCAATGTTCACGGAAGTGCACTTTCGCTGAAGTGCACTTTCACGTAACCGCTGGTCTACTGTTTATATTCGAAGAAGTGAGTTTTCGAATATATACAGTGGACCCATATATATATATATATATATATATATATATATATATATATATATATATATATATATATATATATATATATATATATATATATATATATATATATATATATATATATATATATGCTTTTTCTAAAGGAGTTTAATAGATGTACTAAAAAGCAAACAAATATGGACTCATCAATGAATTTTTAAAACAGGAATTATTATTAAATAAATAATGATATGCTCCGTAACTTTCAATGCCTAAGTATACTTGATAACAAAACAGACTGGAAAAAACATCCTGCAGTTGTAGCTTTTTGCTTTCTGCAATACACAAAGTCTATATCATTCTTTTTGCCTCATGTTTTACAGTAACCCACCCTGCCATAAAACATTCTGTATGGCCCTGCTGTTATCATCCTTAGTACTACCTGCCATGTAGGAAATAACTAAAAAAAATGCAAAAACAACACTAAATTATGGAAAAATCTTCAAAGTTTTCAGATGGTCAAGAAACTGTATTTGATTTCTTACAAGGAGATATAATCACTAAGTATAAAAAAACTGATAAAGTAGCCCTGATGTTTCACAGCATCACCCTGTACTTTTATTTTATTATATTATGTATATGATAGATAGATAGATAGATAGATAGATAGATAGATAGATAGATAGATAGATAGATAGATAGATATACAGATAGATAGATAGATGATAGACAAAAAAAAAAAAAAACTTCCTAAGCTCTAGAAATGCACATTTTTTAAAAAATAACAAGATGAGAATATCACTAAGGTTGAGCAAACCGGTTTATGCATATATACAGCATTCCATCTGTTCTGCCAGGTTTGATGAGTAAATTGGAAGAATGAATGAGAAATAAGATAAGACAGGCAAATGATGATGTCAGCTCTATGTTTTCATCCTAACCTTACTATGACCAGGATTCAGAAAGGTCATTGCCAGCAGTAAGACTTTTTCATTGCTGATTGTAATCGTTTTTGATTCTTAGACCGCTCCTCCGCAGTGCTTATGTTGATGAGGTAGAGCACCATGGTGAGTTGTGTCTCGATCCTACAACAAATGCTAATAAGGCATTCTAAGGGAGTGGCATATTGTTATTAGCAATGTGCTGTTCTGCTAGAAATGCCTGTAGTTTGCAATTTATGAAGCTGAGTGACTCATAGAACCATTCAGGTACATAAAGCAAATGGTCAGCCAAGGTAATCAACTCACCCAAAAGCCCAAGCTCATCCATTAACTTCAGTGGGTGGGATCACATAAGTAAGTTCCAAAGTGTTTAGTGGATTGGTAGCATTTTTTTTTCATGTGTGCTTGTGTTTGGTGTGTGTGTGTGTGTGTGTGTGTGTGTGTGTGTGTGTGTGTGTGTGTGTGTGTGTGTGTGTGTGTGTACACATTTGTGTGTTTTTGTGTATGTGCGTCGTGTATGTATGGGTAAAGTTGTGAGTGTGTCCTTGAATGTGGTCAGGTGAGGTATGTGGGTGTGCTCGATGCACAGTGAGTGTGCGACTGCACTTTTGTGCGTGCACAAGTGCGTGTGCATTTATGTGTTTGGATGAATGTACGAATGTGTGTGTGGGGGAGGTGGCTTACTTTTCCACTTCCCCTAACTAACAAGTAATTCCTGCAATACTGGGTGAAGACACTTGACACCAGAAAACTCTTGTATTACTGAAATCCACTTACAAAGATAATAAAACTCAAATTTTGCAGAAAAAAGTATATTGGGGTACAAAACTGTATGCAAGTCTAATGTCTGACTCATTAGCCTGTTGTAATGGTGCATGATGTACAGGGAGCATGATCAATACTTACAGACAAAGCTGAGGGGACACTAGATGATACCAGAAAGTGTTACTAAATATTACTCTGAGCTACTTAAAGAGTTAATAACAAAACATGTCTTGCATCACTATGCTTGATCTGAATAATAATACAAATGAAATTCTAATATCTGACATTAGTGATTATAATCATTTGTGGTTTACAAAACAGTGGGAAAACTAAGAGACAGCATCAAGGATATTCTTTTAAATCAGAAACAGATAAGAGATATGACAGTGTGTGTGTGTGTGTGTGTGTGTGTGTGTGTGTGTGTGTGTGTGGGTGTGTGTGTGTGTGCATGTGTGTACATGTGTGTGTGTGTGTGTGTGTGTGTGTGTGTGTGTGTGTGTGTGTGTGTGTGTGTGTGTGTGTGTGTGTGTGTGTGTGTGTGTGTGTGTGTGTGTGTGTCTGTGCGCATGTGTGTCTGGGAAAGCCTGTGCAGATGCCTGTGATGACACAATGCCACCAGTGGTGATTACTGAAAGAGCAGCAGACATGGACTTGTTAGTGCTTGCAGTAATCTCCAAGGGATTCAAAGACATTCAGTTTAGCTGATAACAAAGTCTTTCCTCATTGCAGGTAGTGTGCATCTGTACAATTGACTTAGCCCTTTTTTCCTCAGATTCACTACTTACAGCAGGATCTGTTTTGCAATCCTGGGCTATGGTTCCATGTCATAATAAATGTTGAAATTGAATGAGTTGTTTTAATGGAATATTTTGTTTGCAAAGGGAGAAGTATCCCTTTGCACAGAAAAATGCAATAAATGCAAAATGCATTTGAAAGGTAAGTACTTTTCCAATAAAGAAACAGCATGAAAGACCCAAGGATTCATTAAGAGTGTGTACACGCTGCACTGAAGCTAATTTGATTGGTTGTCTTTGCACAATGAGCGGCACTGCTATTCAAATATGCAGGAAGGCTAAGGCACACAACATGGCAAGCAACTTCAGCTGGAGCTCACAACACAGGCTTGCAGCTACATTGAAGTAAGGAAATGCTCAACTTATGTGTGTGCATGATGTAGCCAAAAAAGTGTATACAAAACATAAAGATACATGAATGAGTGGGCATGCATAGAACAACAGATAGGCAAATCAGGAATACATGAGCAAGGGGAAAGCCTAGTAACAACTGCAGAATGTGCAGTTTTACATTGTACTGAATTAATTCATGGACATGTGGAACATTATTGCCATTGTCATTCGCATGATTAAACATTCATTAAATGCATCTCTTGTGTAACACACTTATGCCTTTTAGTGTTTGCTTACATATTCCCACATCCAGACTCCTGCCTAAGTACACGTTCTCTAAAATTGTGCATTAACCTCTTATGCCACAGAAGTCATACTGCTGTTATCAGATACACACTTGAAAGAATAGCTTGAACACTGTGTTTGAATGCTTATGGCTTCCCTAAAATGCTGCTCAAAACCATGATCTTTCTTTTTTCCACTGTAAATCATTCCACTAAGTTGATTTGTATACATCAGATCTCTTGCATAAGCCACTGCCACCTATTACTATTCTGTTACACAATTACAGTAATTATACAATGCTAGATTCAAACATCTGCCCAAGTCCATATTCTATAGAACTGTATATTAATCACTGACAGCACAGAAGAAGTCACATCACAGTTATCCAAAAGCATACACTAGAAGGGATAACTTGATCAGTGTCTTTGAATGGCTGTTTTCCATATAAGGTAGTTTGAGGGATCAAAATCCTGTAGTCATGTAAATTTCCCTACTAGGAAGCATTATCCACATCCCATACAGTGAGTAAGCCAGTCATGCTGGTCACTATTTTCTCACACACTCATATTATTTACCCTTTGCCAGATTGAACACCTACGTAAGTCTACATTCTCTAGGACTGTGCATTAACTACTGATACCATAGAAGAAGTAATATCACTATTATCAGGAAGCTCGCTTTAATAGTTGATTTGAGCAGTGTGCTGGAATACATCTGATTTCCCTAAAAGGATGTTTGAGCAATCAAAATCATGTAGCAATATAACTGTTCCAACTAGGTTGAATTAATCACATTATATCTACAGATAAAGCCAGTCCTGTCACTATTATGTCACACTTACAGTAGTTGTACATTTCCAGGTTGAATGCTTGCCTAGCTAATTCCATATTCTACAGAACTGTGTATTAACCAATGACACCATAGAAAGAGCCATTTGAAGGGTCTGCTCCTGAGCAGTGTGTTGCACATGCTTTCCTGAAGAGAGCAGAAGAGTTGGGGACCCTTTTTCCTGTGTAAATGTTACCACTAAGCAGAATTGTCCACATAACATCTATGGGAACAAGCCACTCCTGCATGTTACTATTTTCTGACACACATATTTGGTACCCATTGCTGGATTTGAATACCCGCCAAAGTTCACATTCTTTACAGTTGTGTAGCAACCATTAATGCCGCAGTTGAAGTTGCATTACAAGTGCCAGACAGCACATACTTGCAGGCTGTATGACACAAGCTTGGAAAAAATGTCAGTGTGGTTTGAGAAACAGATAACAACATTGTGTTGATCACAACGCATTGTAGCAATAAGTCAAGCATCACATAATTCACATTAATTGTGGTACAGAATGATATTTGTGTACAACAGTAAGGGGTATTGAACAGGTAGGGGTTGGGTGATAGTGACAGTTGTCTCACAGTGGACAAGTACCCATGTAGTTCCAACTGTTAACCTCCACATCATCACAAGTGAGTCTTATGTTTACATATGCATCAGTGATGAGCCTCTGTAATGTGTATACACTGAGCAAGTGAATTGCAAGGCATGCATACAAAAGACATATACTGCACCCATTTATTAATCTGCAAATATATTTGCAATTGTACAACTTCAATGGAATTCACTTGGAAGGGAAATGATGTGAAAGACTCCCATACTCATTTACATACAGCAGTACACCAAATGCATTACAATGGACTCCTCATATCATGTATATATTGACCCAGTAAAGTATACACAACTAACAGAGGGCACTGACATGAAATTTCACTCAGTCAGAATTGTTTACTGAAGTGCACTGCTTCCAAACTCATTTGCATAACTGATGGCAAAATATTATTGTATGTGGAATTATTTTTTGAGTTTTTGCCATTGGCTGAGAAGTAACAGTAGGCTTTACTGGTCAATGCCAAAAACTGTGCAAATGATGGACACAGAAACAGACATTTCTGTTTATAGGCTTTATCTGGCCATGTGTCTAAATCTATTTTTACCAGATTAAAGGTTTGAAATAAGATTAATATGACAGTGAGAAAATGGGGAGCAAGCAGATGGCAGGACGTTGGGGGAATAATAAAATAATGTGGAGAATGGTGGTTGGCGAGCACCATAACTATCCATTTCTTCACAAGCTAACATTGTATTTGTAAAAAGAACCTGTTAAATTTGTATTGTTATATCACAAAGGATCTGTGACAATAACTTAATAATGTTGTTTGACCAATTGGTCCAAAGCAAGTGTGTAATACACAGACACATATGCAAAATGGACAGCATGTGTTTATTTTTGTGTGTGTGGCTGGTCTCTCAATTTTGTTTTAAGAGAGAGAGTAATGTTGGAGGAAGGTATTTAGGAATAAAGGGGTAGGTAAGTTGGAAAGGTTAGGTAGGAGATGCAGACATAAAGGACATACAAGACAGACAGGGATGTTGACGTGATGGGCAGAGGAGTATGTGGGATTGAATAGAGATAGAGATTGCGACAGCTGACATGACACCCCAACCTGATGTAGAATAATGGGAAAAGGTGGGGGTTGATGTTGGTGATAATGACAAGAGGGTGGGGGATGCCATTATTTGGGTTAGATATTTCACTTCAGAGGTATATCTATATTCAGCATGAACACAGTGGAACTCTAGTCTCCACCCTTAAAGCTGTCACTGTGTTTCCGGTTGAAGTCACCTGGGCAAGTGTTGGATGGGGCAATGACACCAGGATCATTTCCATATGGCCAATACAGGCATCAAGGCATCTCTCCATCCCTGTCAAGTCTTCTTGGGAGACATAGCCTCCACCTCCACTGGCACTACTGCAGTTGGGTATCACTGCAACAGCACCCATTTCAGGGCTACCTGATGCAAGTCAAGCAGGTAGTGCAAAGATTGTGAAGGTAGTGCTGACAGGCTATGACCAAGAGGTCCTGGGTGTCTGTGTTGCCTGTGATGGTGCCACCATAGCCACCTGTGGATGAATGGCATTTTGAATGACTACAACCTGACTAGCTCTCAGTGTTGATGGTTGTGATGCAGCAGGAATGATTGTTCAAATATGATGAAAGTTCACAAATAAAAATATATACATACATTCATAAATAAATAACTAAAAAATAAATGGTAACATGATGGGGGAGGCAAAAGAGAGAAATATCATAAATCTCATGTAATTGTAATATGTCCCATTCACTACAAATTCCTCATACAATTTTAACATTTTGACATCCAGCTATGACTGTGAGGCCATACATTTCTGTTACATTAAAGGTTAATCTCCATGGCTCTCACTCTGATAAACACTGTAAAAAAGTATAACTACTTGAATGCTGGACTATGTAGAACATGTAATTAAAGGTACATGTGTACTGAATATATGATGTTCTATGCTATTAAATACACTTACTTAATAATGCAGAGTAATTTATGTTGTCTGTATTTAAACCCACAAATACATGTGTTTAACTAACCACTGACTACTGCAATGCTGCATGAGCTAATCATACAGATCTGTACAACTTGCAAATGTAAAGTTGACAGTTTGTCTGACAAACAGTAATGGAGTGTTGTCCACATGATTGCTAATATATTTGTAAAATTAGAGTTATTATGAAATGGCAATCACTCATATCTAAACCCATACTTACCCATTGTCTCTCTAAGGCATTACAGTCTCTGCTAATGTACCTCCCTGTTTCATTCAGTCTCTGCAAAAGCTACACATAAAAAAAACAATAATGAACATATTCTTGTATTTCCGAGTCATGGCAATTTGTTGCCTAGCTACGGGCAAATATACTTACATGACTGAGGTGGGTCATGGGATCTATAATACTCCTCCCACTAGGTAAGGAGGTCCAGTTTTTTTTTTCCTTTTCAAGTTAATATAATGGTGAGTGCACTTCCACCTGCGTGTAGGATGCCATTTGCATAAATAACAACTGGGTTAAACTATTACAAGCCACATCCTTCTACTGAGACATGGTATTCTCACCCTGCAAAAGCCTTTGGCTGTAATGCCTCACAGGAAGGACTCAAACAAATCTTAAACGCCTCTTGATACCATCTCTGTTTCAGAATGGAGCAATACCCTTGGCATCTCCTGCCATGTCTTTTCTTGAAAGATCTCAGGAAAATGTCAGGGAACTGATGCCCAAATCTGATCTCACATTCAGTAGCCTGTGCACAGTGATGAACTACCTTGAGAACTGCACTTGCACAGCAGAAAGCATAGAAATGGGCTAGATCTAAAGGTTTGCATTATTTATTCACTATCCAGTCTAGGTATGAAACATGGTAGTAAGACTTGAGCATTTGTGCTGGTCACTATATATACATGCTTCACAGTGACTCCAGCTCATGCTGGTTAATGTTCATATCTCAGTTAAATTTCAAATGATATTGTACCACTACTGTCATTTATAACATTAACAGGTGACACAAATATGAAATCATCTGCATGATATTGTTCTCCTGTGGTATCCTTATGCAAGCTTTATCCAGTAGTCCAAAATTCCTTGGTGCCACATAAAATACAATGAATTATGAATAATACCACCTTAGAATCAAACCCATGAGAAAAAATAACATGAGCTTCTGAAATGACACGCCAAGTGTAAAATGTTAGGAGAGTAAATATGTATCTTATTGGAAATAGTCCTTCTTCTTACAACCCTGTAACTGTTGCAGAATAAATTGTTCCTACACTGGAGTAATAATTTCAGGCGTAGATGGTTTAATGTGGAATACTTTCTCAGTGAATTAATTGTTTTAATCTCTTGAATGCTAATTGATGTGTGCCTAAGCAAAGCGTATTTGCGTGGGTGATGTCAAACTCTTTGTGCATGCATAGTTTTTTTTTAGTTTTTGCCATAAGACATAAGCTGCCATTTTTCTAAAGTCATTCCTGAATATTAACAGTACTCCATGTTAACTGTCACACAAGGAAAAAGACACACTACAATTATCCATGTGTGTGATATGTTGTTGTTTCAACAGATAGCATCATTGTTTTATGGCAGAGCAAGTACTGAGGAAAAGACTATACAGAGTGTACAAGACAGGATGTTTTCCCCACGATTTACCCTTGATCATTACTCCACTGAAGCAGTGTTGACATGTTTTCAAAGCTGTATTGCTGTGCTCATCATATTGAACTAAATTACTACCTTGTCATGGCATTGTATATTTACTATATCTTCCACAACATGAACAGAGAGGTATGTTACTGTTATAACTTCTAATGTGAGCAGTTCAGGTGACACATCTTTGAGATTATCAGGTTTAGCAGTCACAGCACACATTGATAATCAGATCTGTATGATTAGCTCATGTTATCAACATAAATCGAATGTGTAGATTACATTACAATGCAGAAAATAGGATCACATGTATCATGCCACATGAAAGTGTAGTATCACTAATGTGGATTCCTACCCTGCACCTATTGCACTGCTATTCAGGGCATAATACATTAATACAAGGAGCCATTCAGGCAGTAACCACACAACTGGAATTTTCTGCATTCAGTCATGTCAAAACTGCTAAGTAAGGCACACTGTTGCCAGTCTCATCTGACATAATGGCTAAGTCTTTGCATATCTGAAATTAAATTTTGAGTTTTTGCCATAGGGTGAGAACTATCATTCAGTAAAAAGCATCAATGACCTGTGCCAGTGTGCAATGCCAACTATTGCACAAAAGATGACATTGAATAAAAATATAGGTTATTCATAAATCAATGTAATGATTTCTCAACTCTGTGGGTTTATAGAAGTACAATTTTCACAGTAAGGATCCTTACTTTCACATAGACAATAACTGCACAAGATTTGCACACTGTGCTATTGACATTAGAATGCAACATTCACATGATGGACATATTTTGCCATCTAAATAGTTAAATACAAAGAAGAAAGTCAAGCATGTGTTTAGCAGTACACCTCTGAAATTTACATTTACTGTGTCTACGCTATCAGACTGTTACTTTTCCTGTCACAGTATAATTGTGTGACTGCGATTCTTGCAAAAGTGAGGCTAATAAAGGATGTGAGGTTAGAGACAACTGCTTGCAAGACAAGAGATACTGACAGTAGTTGAGCAATACTTCTTTGTATTACCTTAGTAAAAGAAATGTCTGAAAAGTTGCCATAAGACCAGATGAATTTGTATATAATGTGAATGTTTTTTAAGGATTTTTAGATTAGTTAATTGATTAATTAAGTGATTAATTGGTTAGTATATTTAAGTTAGAGTTTTTTGTGTGTTTTTTATTCTGATGAAGTCTCAGTATTAACTGAGACGAAAGCACTTAATAAAATTCGTGTTTGTACTGTAAGAGTGCTGGACTTGGACTATTTTATCCTTATATCCTTGTGGAACCTTGGCTTTATGGTCACTACTCATCCTTTATTTTTCAGTTGTCGTTGATGCAGGTTGGAATTATTCTGCCTTTGTGGTTACAAGTGTAGTGTTTGGTGGAATTTGTGACCTGAAGCCTTTCTCCTATTTGTATTCATCTGTATACACTTGACGCACCAGGGTTACTTTGAACATTCTAACATGCAAGATCCGGGCTGCCATGGGCAAGGGGATCATTTGAATGGGTCACAAAAGCTCTGAACTGTTAAGAGGTAATGATTCCAACTCCGAAGTGAGTTTGACCCAATTGATAGCACTTTTAACACAACAAAATAAAAAATATGGCTTGTCTGATGCAGAGACTACAAGAACCGGCATTCTCTGTGTCAGTTAACAATGAATGTTTGATGACAAATGCACAATATCAGGGTGACTTTTCGCTTCTGGGTTCCAGTAATGCAACTGTTAACAGCTCAATGAGAAAATGGACAGTAGAGCACCCTAATCCATAAACAAACTTCCACAAATGGATTAAAAAGGATTTTAATCTTTTTGGAACTAAAACGGAGACAAAGCCGTTAGAAGAACGACCGAGGACATTTAATAAAAAAAGTTGGATTTAGAACAGAAGCTCAATAAGGTGAGGAACTTGCAGTGTGACAATTCTTATTTAACTGAGTGCCTGAAACGTAAGCAAGTACCTAAAGGCTTACAGCTGTATAAGTTTCTTACAGGTATTAATTTAAAAGAAAATGGCAAAAAGGAACTGGTGGAAATGTTTGACCGTTTTGAGTTGGAACTTGTGCATTTTATTCTTTGTTTAAATAACACCTGATAAATGAATTACTGGATATTGTGTCTGCACTGAACAATGAAATTACTGATGATTTGTTGTTTGAGTTGAATATTGAGAAATATGACAATATGTTTAATCGTATTGAGAGACAAGTGGGATTAAATATGGATAGAAAGGAAAAAATTAAATAGAGACAACGATGAATGTAAGAAAGGCACGGCTTACCCTGTGCCTAAAGGATATAATCACCATTCTAGTTCATCAGACAACAACAGGGTTGATTATGTAGAATACTATGGAGACTGAGACTAATTGTGGTTTTGATACACTACAAACTAATGGACAGGGATTTTCTGGCCAGGCACCCCTTAGGAGATCAAAAAGGATAGTTAATCATAATAGACAAAGAAATGACAATATTAATAATTACAATAATTCTTTTAATTAAGCTCCAGCACCTCAGGGTACTTGGAACCACCCCAGGGGACAGTAATGAGGGAGGTAAAGGAATTGATTTTTGATATTGAAAGTTTTGTTAAGAGAAGGGTAGGCAATAACTTTAATGGAAATATTAGGGTGTTAAAAATGAAGGGACAACAATGAGTCTGCAAGGATTCAATATTTTTAACTATACTCATTTGGAAATCAACAAGGTACATTTTTCCCTTTTCAACAAAAGCCTCAAATTTATACCTAGTTCTGTTATTAGTCTACCAGAAACAATGACGGAGATTAAGTTATATTCTAGAAAACTGGGGCTACATTCTATGCTTCAGGACAAGACTAGGGATTTAAGTGAGATAAAAAACAAAAGTGAAGTATTTAAACTTCAGTACTTTTAATCCTCCCACCATTCCTATTGTTGCTACATATGAGAATTTATGTTTGAAGGATGCACATTCAGTTTTATCTTCATATAAGAGAAAATATTTTAATCTTAATAGACAGGAGATGGCACTATTAAAAGAAATTAGTTTAGATGACTCTATTAGGGTAATGAAACCCAATAAAGGGGGTGGGATGGTACTGGTGGAGAATATAGATTATACCGCAAAAATGATGAACATTTTTTATGATACTAGTAAGTATACGGAAGTATTGTATAATGAAGTTATGATTGCCCACAGGAAGGTGCAACTTTTCTTGGAGGATTCTCTTTTTCAGGGCATCATTTCAGAAGAGTTATTTGAATTTCTTAAAACTGAGCACCCTACCATCCCACAAGATTTTGGAATACCGAAGGTCCACAAGTATGTAATAAATCCATCCCATAGAGTGATTATTGCATCCAAAGATAGTTCCACTTACCCTTTGGGTGTTTTTATAGATAGACTTTTTAAACCAATTGTGTTTAAGATTAATTATATTTTAAAAGATTCATGGGATTATTTGTCTAGATTAAGGACAGAATTATTTTCTTTAGAAGTGTCATTTACCACAATGGCCTAGTAGACATTTTTACTAGCATACCTCATCAGGAAGGACTTGAACTATTCCTGGATGCTATGTTAGATTTAACAGATTTGAATGGCACTATGGTTAATTTTGCACTTAGTGTTATAGATATGATTTTGGACAATCATTTGTCATGTTTGAAGGTAGCTGTTTTAAGCTGATAAAGGGTGTGGCAATTGTCCCCCATTTATGCAAACATGGTTATGTATGCATGGGAATGTAAATATATTTTCCATCTGAATATAAGGATAGATGGAGTTTGTACCTTCACTTTTTAGATGATATTTTTATTCTTTGGAGAGAGCTTATATCTGCTTGTACAGACTTTGCCACTTATTTAAATCAACTTCCTTCATTTCTAACCCTTACCAGTAAATGTTCTAACACTAGTGTTGACTTTTTGGATGTGAGGTTAAGTAAAGTCATAGTTGAAGGGAATTTGTGTTCAACTATTTTTTAGAAAGGATATGTTTTCTAATTCATACTTGAATTTTAATAGCCAGCACCCTTTCAAAACAAGAAAAAAAATTTAAAAGGACAGTTAGTGAGGGCCACAAGAATGTTCATCAGTTTGGAATCTTCTGAGAAAAGAAGTTTTATCTATTATTGATTTATTTCTAGAGAGAGGTTACCCTGGGAACCTTATTTGTTGGGTCAGTAAAGAGGTAATATTAGCATGGAGCATGAAATTTAAACCTCTCCTGGGTGTAGGAAAAATAAATGTTGGGGTTCATAATGATTGCTTGAAAGAGCAATTTACTAGCAGAATGATGGTACCATTAGGTGAAGGCTCAAAAGAGGTTAAAGAAATAATGAAAAAATACTGGATTATTTTCAGGAGTAACCCCGAATTGCTAAGAATTGTTGGGGAGGAGCCAAAATTTGTGAATAAAAATGGGTAAAAGTTTCAAGTATTTGAGCATAATACTATACTTCCTAACCCATTTGAAAGTGAACTACAAAATGTGGACACTGCTCATACTGTAAATACATCTTAGAAGAAAAAAGTATAAGTTTACCTAATAGGGTTAATTCAGTGGTTTTTAAACCAGGAAATTGTGCAACAAAGGGTTTAGTTTATTTGGGTGTATGTGACTCATGTAAATATTTCTATGTAGGTAAAACAGAGAGACAGCTTAGTAAATGTATTTATGAACATGTTTATGCAATCATACAGAAAATGAAAAAAATGCCTTATATAGACATTCTATTAAATGTGCTGATTTTAAAATGTTTAGATTTGGCATTTTAGAAGCAGTGCATAGATATCCAAAATGGGGTTGGTGAGAGTTGAATGTTGAATTGTGTGAACTAAAATGGCAATTTTTGCTTAATTCATTTCAAGTTCCTGGTCTGAATGAAACTTTGTCTATAGCTCCATTTTTAAAATTGAAGGCGTTGACCAGATGAATTTGTATATAATGTGAATGTTTTTTTTAAGGTTTTTAGATTATTTAATTGATTAATTAAGTGATTAATTGGTTAGTATATTTAAGCTAGAGTATTTTGTGTGTTTTTTATTCTGATGAAGTCTCGGTATTAACCAAGACGAAAGCACTTAATAAAATTCGTGTTTGTACTGCAAGAGTGCTGGACTTGGATTATTTTATCCTTATATCCTTGGGGAACCTTGGCTTTATGGTCACTACTCATCCATTTTTTTTCATTTGTCATTGATGCAGGTTTGAATTATTCTGCCTTTGTGGTTTAGCGCTTACATTAAATTTTGTTTTGGTTTATCATATAATCTGTTGTTGTGGATTAAGTGGACTTTAAGCTGTTCAGTTGCCGTTTTACCCAGTTTGTTTTTTGCTGTTAGTTTTTTGTGGTTTCTTAGTAAAAGAAATGTCTGAAATGTTGCCATATGAAATATATTGACTTTACATTATATATGTGTTGTCGGTTTCACACTCTTTGCTAGCAATCTTCACTCCATTTGTGAAATGGCACCTCACTTTCTTACAAAATGTTGACAAAAATGTATAACATGGTTCAGTTCCAACTCATTAATGATAACTTAAATCTTCTTTGTAAGCCCTTTTTCTCTGACATACCCACTCAAAGTATACTTCTCATTAACACAGATGCTGAACACATCATCCACCATCTAGTACAGCTAATGAGGTGCACTTGCAAGGCATTCCCTAGCCAAACCTCTTAATCCCCACTTTTGAGCTGCCCAGGTGCATCATGACTTTGTGTAGAAGCCAGCACCATGTTTATTACCACAGCACTTTGAGCAAATTGAGTGATTCAAAAATGATAGTGAGTTGAGAACTAAGTAATGTATTCCTTATGTCTATATAAGCAGGAAGTGGGGCTATGGACTGAGGAGTGTGAATATATGGGATCCTGTTTGAAATCTTTGAAGGCATGTATTCTTCCATACAACTGCTGCTTTATAGAATATATTGATAAATCATTTGCAATAAGTGCTGTGTACCTGCAGTGTTTTTGAATAACTTATATTCCAGCTATCTTAACTGTATTTTAAAGGGGTTGAGCAACATAAATTCATGTGAGTTCTTTGGCATTATTGCTATATCTTGACAAGTTCAGGAATATCTCTGACTTGAATGAGCTATGTAAAACTTTTGTTACGTCAACCAATTTTTCTATGCTTATGATGTTTTCTCTGTTAACTATTTGTATACATTCTTGCCTCTACTATTTTTGTTTGTTGTCTTCTGTAGTTTATACGTTTTAGTAATGGAGGGGTAATGCACGTGGGATATAATAGTGCTTATGTTATGGTGCAGACTGCTTGCTATGATGCTAATCACTAATTGTACAGTGATATATAAATATATGTTGCTTATAACAGCCTGTAATATCTCCACAGTGTGTTATGTGTTTGTGTAATGTAAGTTTCTCCTTCCATTACAACAGGGACTTGGCTCCACAATACAAAAATAAGATGGAGCCATCCACACAGAAGCCTCATTTCTCAGATGCTAAGAAATGAGTCATAATATAAGCCCTCTGTCTCCATAGTGGATGATTCCCTGATAAACATTCTGATGACAAGCTCCTCTGTGACTCTGGTGGTAGGTGGTCAACAATAACATCAGCCCCCACCCATCCCCTACTACCCTCTGTGAAATCCCTCCCTCCATACCACCAACTATTAACAGGAATCAAGTCATGGAGGCAAAACACTATGTCACCCTAGTCAGTTAAGGTTATGCCATTTATCACCAGTTCAACACACTGCTGAGTATTACCTTTAAGGTTCCTGACATAGTTGAAGAAGGCCTTGTGATTGCCCTTAGTGGGGACGGCTAGCCTGACCTCATGATTGGCCTTGTTGTACATTACTAGACTTCTTAGTTTCTTCTTTAGTTGAATCAAAGAGAGCTTGTCTCTGTGAGAGTTGATCTTACAAATTTTGGTCATGATATTTTTTTCGTGTGTTATATAATCTGTTAAGATCAGGATTCCACCAGTGAGGTTTGTTTTTTTTAGTTAGATCTGGGCTTAATTATGGTAGATATGACAACCACACTGCAGCCACTTACATGTTTGTACATGGTTTCTGTAAATAATTCTGCATAGGTAGCTGTGTACTTGGAGATTGCGGGGGGGGGTGAATTTTGACAAACTGTCACTTCGGAGGATGTACTTTGCTATAGAATAGTTCCTAACTGTTACAGGTTTAGCTGGGTTTTTTGGATTGATTTTCATTTCAAGGATGGCTGCTCTGTGGTACATCACCAGTGGGGTGGGGGGTGCAATGCTCTTCCATGTTGGTGAGTACTTGGTCCAATGTGTTTGATCCTCTGGTTGGAGTGCACACTATCTGGTACAGGGTGCTTGCGCTGATAAATTCCAGGGAACATTGTGCCTGTCAGTGACAGCCAATATATGTTTCCCAGTCTATAGAGGGATAGTAAAAGTCACCAATGAATAGGGTATTTGTTTGGCTGGTGACCACCTCTAGTAAGTTTAAGCAAGAGTTGTGACCTTTGTAGGTCATAGAAGATGACC
The DNA here is from genome assembly GCF_019279795.1 of Protopterus annectens. Lineage (NCBI taxonomy): Eukaryota > Metazoa > Chordata > Ceratodontiformes > Protopteridae > Protopterus > Protopterus annectens. The sequence goes on from NC_056731.1 coordinate 206,466,763, forward strand.
TGTAGCTGGCCAGGACATGATAAGGAATTATGGGGACTTGGACATGGATAAACTGCAGGTCATCATCTTGTTTAACCAAAGTGGACTTGTATTTGCTGCTCAAGACACCTCCATCTTTAGCACTTGTCTGTGCTGCTGTTAATCTAAACATTTGGAAGGCACTGTAGCCTCCCACTGCTGGAGTACTTTCCATGGCTTTAAACCAATTCTTGGTGACATCACAGACGTTTACATTCTCTAGCATGAGGAGAGCTTGTGGGATGTGGATTTTCTTGTTTAGACTCTAATCATTGAGCAGTAACACTCTGAAATCCTTTGGTGTCTTCTTTAAAACTTTCTCTTGTCTTTGGTTCCAGCACAGCCCCCTAGACCTCCAAGAAACTGTGTGCTTGCCACTAGTCACCTACACAGAAAAATGACCTCAATTCCACCGCCGTGAATACACCTGGCTGACATGCTATCTACTGACCCTGAAAGCGATACAAGGATTGCTGTCTAGCCTAGGATGTGAGGAAACCAACAAAAGTAAAAGAAAAACACCATCACAAGCTATATTAGTCACCTACATGAAAAAGTGACCTCAATCCCCCCCCCACCCTGAATACACCTGGCTAACATTCCAGAAAAAAGGAGGTCATTGTCCCACTGTACTCATCCCTCATTAGACCCATTATAGAATACAATGCCCCATTTGGTATGTACCTCTCAAGACATCTGCAACAACTGGAAAGGCCTCAGAAATACCTCACTAAAAGAATCACAGGCCTAAAGCAGATGCCCTACGCTGACCGCCTTAAAAAACTCCAGCTATACTCTGCCACATATCGTCTACTCAGAGGCGATCTCTGCTTAACATACAAGGCCATGTCAAACCCAGAGCTGTTGGACATGCTACACTTAAAGAAATCCCAATCCCTCAGAGCTACACGCTCCAGGGATCTAAACCTTGTCATCACAATAAACAAAACATGCTGGAGGGATAGGTTCCTGACCCAGAGATTCCCCAGACTCTGGAATAGATTGCCCATACATGTCAAGCAGAGTGCCTCTTTGGACCTCTTCAAGAGGAACCTTGACGATTGGATGGGAGAAAGGAAATTCACCCCAGGGATCACGTCAGTCGCCCTGCTAGACAGGGGTCCAGGAAAGTAAATAATGTGGGAAGAAATAGCCAGGGAATTGTTATTGCTAGGCTTGTATAGGCCCTAGGGCTGATAGCCTAGTACCAACCTATGAACCTATGAACTATGAACCATCTAATGAACCTGAATGCGATACAAGGATTGCTCTCTTGCCAAGATGGGAGGAAACCAACAAAAATAAAAGAAAAACACCATCACAAGCTATATGCACGTGTCCCAATTGCTTCTTCCTCACCTGGTGTCAAAAACATTTTTTTGTCTTTTTTTCTTTTGGAAATTAAACTAGGCTGTGGTGTGCACATGTATTTCTTGGCTCACTAACCCCCACCACCATCACCTTTGTTCCACCCCCACTGAGTATGCATCTCTTTCCCTAGTCTCATATCACCTTGGCAACTAACTAACTTCAGGAAAGTGTGCTAAAGGCTAAGACTTTGCTGCCTGTTTCATCTCTTTTCTAAATTAAGGGTTCACTTCATACATTATTAACATCTGTCTTTACTCACTTAGTCTCTCCACATTAAACACTGTTCTCCTCACTGATAAACTTAAGTGCAAGTCCCACTGATGTTTTTTTTTTTTTTGTAGCATAACAATACTCTGCTCCTGGCTCTGTCCACTCTATTCACCCTGGCTTCACTCGGGCTCTCTTTTCTTCCTTTATCCTATTCCCACCCACCCCCACTTTCTTTACAAAGCATAGCAATCCTCTGCTCCTGGCTCTGCCTACTCCATTCACCCTCGCTTCACTCGGGCTCTCTCTGCTCCCTTACCCCATTCCCACCCACCCCCACTTTCTTTACATATATACTCTTACACACCACACACCTTTCTCTTATCCAACCAATCACCCTCTCTAACTAATCTAACACCTGCTTCACTCCTATAGCCACTCCCACCTATCTCTCCTCCCTTACATTCTCACTATTCCCCCTCCCCCCTCATAAACTCCTACTTTTCATTTCTAGTCACACCCTCTCTGCTTTTTCTGCTTTCACTACTATTATTCACTGCATTCTTGACTCATCTACCACTCTTCCCTTTCCCTACCTACTATCCAGTCATGTGGCTACTCTGTCTCTTCACCACCTTTCTCTCCTTCCTCTCTCTAACAACCTCTTACGATTCATCACTCTACTATCAATCCCCCTCACATACTCTCCCCTATACTCCTAACATTCATACTATCTCTTACCCACAATTAATCTCACCATCTCTCTTCTCTATTTCACCATCTGACCTCTTCAAGGTTCCTTCTTGTTCTAACTCATCTCTCTCCTCAAGTCAGAAACCTAGATTTCCTACTACCCTGAACTTACTCTCTTCTGCTCTCACTTTCTTCAACACTCTTCTTTTGGATGGAGACATCCACCCCAACCCAGGGCCTCGCACCTTTGCTTTGCACAATATCATAACTAATTCACCTCCCCCTCACTTACTCTTTCCTACCAATAATCCCCCTTCCAAATCTTCTCTCAAAATATTCAAATGATTATAAATGAAGTAACAGACTTTCATGCCTGGATATCTAACACATCTGCTCACATGCTTGCCCTATCAGAAACTTGGCTGAAACCTGACATCCTTAACACAGAAATCCTACCTCTAGGTTATAACACCTTTCACTCAGCTAGAACCAATAAATGGGAAGGGGGGGTTGCTATCCTCTATTCTGAGCTACTTAACCTGTCCCTTCTCTCCATCTCTGTTCCCTGGTTCTCACCTGTTGAAATACTCATCGTAAATTGTCACCTTAGTCCTCCCAAAAAATTGACATCTACATTCCCCCTGGTGATAATATTCCCATCCTGGAGAACTTCCTGTCCTGGATCACTCACTATATCCCTTATGAAACTATCATACTTGGAGACACTAATATAGACTGGACTAAACTGTCCCCCTTATCCCCTACCCATAGTCTTAACCTTCATGGTTTTCACCAACACATCCCCACCACTACTAGAATAAACAAAAACTTCTCATCTGGACCCATCATTGACTGGATCCTTACTTCAGAACCTCACCTCTATCATAAGCCTGGTATAATTCCCAACTCATTGAGTGACCACTCTCCAACCTTCATATACAGATTTGCCTAACACTCACCTAAAGACCCTACTTACAGGGTGTGCTGAAACCTTACCCACTTGGACCCCGACACTTTTAACTCCAGACTATCTGGCATTAATTTGTCCTTCCTCTATCATCTCCCTCTCAATGAAGCAGTAAATTCCTTTAATAAGATTTTCCTTGACACACTTGATTCTGTTGCTCCGTCCAGAAAAATCAGAATCAAATCCAACTACACCCCCTGGCTAACAAAACAAACCTGCTCAATCATGCACAAAAGATATTCTTCTTGGAAAGCCTGGGTTAAAAACAAGTCCCCTGTCTTACTGCAGAAATACAGAGAGCTCAGAAACCTACCTAAAAAACTTGTCAACAAAGACAAGAAAGATTTTTTTTTTCCTCAGACCAAAGTAGCCCACTCAAAAATCCACAACAGTCTGGACCACTATCAACAACCTACTCCAGCCAGGTAACCCCACTACTCCCAACACCTTTCCAAACAACACTGCTTCTGAAACTGCCTCCCTCATTAACAACTATTTCATAGAAACTATTCAAAACCTCACACTTAATACATGAAACAGTACGTCTCACTCAACGCCTCCACTACCCCATAACAAAACTCTCCCCAATGCTTTTTCTTTCCAATCAGTCTCAATTACTACAATTAAATCTCTCCTTAACAAACTTAAACCCTGCTCTCCCTCAGCAGAGCAACTACCCCTTCATTTCCTAAAAATAGCTGCACAATCCATTGCCTACCCTGTCTCTATTCTTATAAACCACTCCATCTCAGAAGCACTGGTCCCTGACATTTGAAAATCCTTCTAAGCCATCTCTCTTCACAAAGGTGGCAACTCTACAGATCCATTTAACTTCAGACTGATTGCTATCCTGTCCCTCCTATCCAAAATCTTGGAAAAGTGCATTCATGTTTAGCTACTCAAACACTTCCTCGATAACAATCTCCTCACTCCTACCCAACATGGCTATAGGCCCCACCATAGCACTTCTATTGCATCACTGTCATTTAACCAAATAATATCAGAAGCCTGTGACAATAACCTCTTCATCTCCAGTCTTTTTGCTCAATCTTTCAAAGGCCTTTGATACTGTCTCTCATTCTAAACTTCTAACTAAACTCTCAGACCTACATATCTCTGCCTCCTCCATCAACTGATTCTCTAGCTATCTCTCTGGCAGGCAGCAATCTGTCCTCTCTCCATTCCTCCCTATTAATACTGGAGTTACCCAAGGATCAATTCTGGGCCCCCTCTTGTTTAATATATTCACTAATAAACTTCACTCTGCTACTAACCTATCTACACTTCTACAGTACGCTGACACCTCTACTCTCATTACCTCTGCCCACAACATCCCTAATCTACTAGCTCTCACTCAACAAAACTTTTCTTCAGTCAAAATCTGTCTCTCTGATAAACAGCTTATATTAATTCAAAAAAAACTCCTTCTCTTCCTCCCTGAAACACTTGCTCAGCACAAAGCCTCTTTCTCTATATCCTCTCAACAACACCATTATTAAACCTGAGCCCCATACTAAACTTCTTGGAGTTACCATTGAAGATGAACTAAAATTTGATATTCATATTCAACAAAGTATAAAAAAGATCCATCAGAAACCTGGACTTCTCTTTCGTAATCAAAACTTTCTGTCACCCCCCCCCCCTCCAAACGCTCCCTTGCTCAGGCTCTACTCCTACCCTGCCTTCTTTATGCTGCCCCTGTCCTTACTCATGTTCAGCCATCTTTTATCACTAAACTAGAGCAAACTTATAACAAAATTGCCAGATTTGCCATTAACCTTCCTTACAAGTCTCACCACTGTCTTGCCCTTAAGTCACTCCAATGGCCAGAATTTTCCCAACAGCTACTTATTTCCCAGCTACATATTGCACACTCTGTCCTATATGAACCCTCATCCTGTCCATCCATCTCCAATTTAGTCTCCTTCTATACCCCCCTTGTCACCTCCATACTGCCAGTAAACACCTCCTTCAGTTATAAAAACCCAACAAAAACATTGGTAAGACCCTTTACAAATACTCTGTAGCCCATGTTTGGAACTCACTCCCTGTCAGCATAAAAAGCATTCAGCATAAATACATGTTTAAGAAAGAACTTAATTTTTTTCTCCTGATGACTTGGTCATGCCCTTGTCAAACCCCCACTTGAACTAGTCTCCTCTCTTCTCATCTTACCTGCTTTTTCCTACCAACTCTTTTTCCTCCTTGTACTTACTCTAGCAAATTGTATTCATACTGTACTCCTTTGTATAATATCCTGTAAACCTTTAAATTGCTGTTTGCCCTATGCTATATACTGTTGTTCTCAAATTTTGGAAATCGTACATGTTAACAATTATTTTACCTATGCATTGCTGTGCACAAATTATTGACTTGTACTATATTTCTGTGACCCTACTTTAATATTTTGTAAATATCATAATTACTTATATTATTTCTGGAGCTTTTCTCCTCAGGTCTCCGCTGAAAATGGGCCCCTGGCTCAGCTGGACTAACCTGGTTAGCAAATGTCAATAAATAAATAATAATATAACACCTTAAGGATTCTTTGAGTTTTTTTTTCACTATGTTGGTAGTTTTGTTGTTTTGACATTGCCTAAAAAAAGCTGTAAGGGGTGGATAAAGTTTTAGCCAGAATCTAAAAGCTGAGGGAGGGTACAGAAGCAGACCATCCTTGACAAAGCAATGTGCTCTGCTAAGCATGTCGTCCATAGCTGATAGAATTGGATTCCCCTGGAGCGACACCAGAAACTAAAGCAGTTATTAGTCATTCATCTGGCAGGTGATTTTGGCACATTAATCTGGCGCTGACAGAAACTCAGATCTCATGTCTATTTGACAAGAGAGAGAGAATGTGCACTAAGGGATTTATTTATATATTTATGTCCTAATATTTGTTTGCCTGAGTAGTGCACTTATCAATACTGACCAATTTTAGACTCAGCCTGGCTAAACAAGCTGATGTTGAGAAAAGGCTAGAAGTCCACTCATACAGACAAACATGGAAGACAGAATGTGGAAAAAAATCTGTGGCTGATCAGAAACTTTGAGTACTCGGAAGGGATTAATTGTGCTGTGTTTGTTCAGCATCACCTCCCAGATGACAAGGGTTACTGGAGGATTCTGACATTCAAGTCAACCCTTAGCATGCTGACATGAAACATGAGAATCCACAACAGCCCCTGACACATACTGATTTGAATAGAGACATGCACTATGAAAGAAGAAATGCTTTCAATTATCTGGAAGACAGAAGTAGCATGCAAGTTGGATACAGCAAAATTTTCATTGTTAATTATTACTCAATAGCAATGATACAGAAGAAGAAAGAAAGAATTATTTCTACTTGCCTATAGAATGCATAGGCAGCATTGACTTACGTTTAAGTTAATTTATCCAGCTTACTTCAAATTACTGCTGCCCAGAGGCTCAAAAAACATTTCTAGAGCTTCACAAAGGTATTTAATATCTGAAATAGAGGGCTACGGATACCACAGGCACAGATGAAGAGGGACATATATGACCAAAGCCTGAGAGACTTCAACTGTTCCAGGATCTGAAAGCAAGGAACAAATATATAGAAAACAGTGGGACTTTTCCAAGCTTTTCTTGGGCAGTTAACTTTGCAAATAAGGACTAAACTGGTGTATATAGTTTGTAGATGGTTTATTACTCTGGTTCCCTTTGATTAAATAGCAGTGTAATGATGGGCTGATACACAACAGCTGCTTACAATGGTAGGTGGTAGAAAAACAGGGGGAAGCTTTATGTGTAGACCTGGTGCTTTAAAATGGTGGGGGGGGGGTATTAAAATAGTGAATGTGTATGTAACAGTCTACTACCTCCAATGACTTTAGTGTCTAGTGCATCATTTCTGAGCTTTGGGCTTGGCCAGATCATTTTGTTAGGTGAATTTAATTGTGAGATCTTGAACATGGCTAATAAGAGTAATAGCAGTAAAATGTCTGAGATCAGGAATGGGCCTGCGTTAATTAGTATGGTTAGTTATCTTGATATAAGTGATCACAGCATTTGAAGGATTTGTTTGTAAGCTTTGGTAAATAGTGGTTTCTATAATTTTTATTTTAATTTAACAGCCAAACCTGCAAATGTGTTAATCACAGTTAATAAGGTAACAATGGACTAAACGCATTTAAGTAAGAAGGTTGCATTGATAATTTCATTTTAGTAACAAAGTGTAGTTAATTTATATTTTATGCAAACTACCAATCAGTATTGTTCTTGTAGTTTCAGAGATGGGAACTGAAATATGTAGAGCATTTGCTAATGCTCTTATTAAAGCAGTTTATCTGGTACATCTATAAATAAAGTCAAACTTCACCACTATAAATCAATGTCAGCAATTTTTGCTTGGTAGCTGGGATTTAAAAATGACTTTTGTATATATGAAAGTTGTACTGTTTCTTATTGTTGATGTGTAACATATTTATATAAAACAGTCCGTTACCAGCATAGCCATAATTGATCAAATATAAAAAATATTGAAAAAATATAAATGAACAATAAACCTATAATGGAACAACTATGAAAATCTGATTAATTTATATTTACTATTTGTCTCTGATTTATTTATAGGTCACATGATGAGCTTCTATAAGAGGTTCGTAGATGACCTCTTTTTGGGTCTTTGGAGAGAGGAAGTTCAAGTTTGAAAGTTTTTTGAGAGTTTTTTTCATTTTTGATGAGATTTTTAGTCTCATCCCTGGATGTGATTACTGGTTTTTTGAGATTTTGAATGTGAATATCATGAGGTTGAGCAATGGGATTGTGAACACTTCAGTTCACAGGAAGGGTGTTATAGTGAACTGCAGCACAGGGATAGCATGCCTTGGGCCAATGTTTTTTTTTGCCAATGTAGCCTTGGCTACGAGGCGAGAGCGCTGAGACTGAACTACCCGGATGTTAGTTTAGACTTGAGTGGAGGTCAGACAGTCAGATGATCTTCCTGGGATTGAGACCCGTAGAAGAAAAATTGAACCATTACGCTGTTAATATAAGTGGGCAAGTGGTAGTCGCCTGTGTAGTTTTCCAAATACAAAGAGGAAATTAGTAGGAACGTGTCAAATGAAACCTTAAGCTATAGAAATACTCTTTAATTTAATGCCTAATGGTGTAGTAATGTTAGGATAATTAAAATGAGGGAGCAATTATGCAGGCAGTGATGGATTGTGAAAGAACCAGGAATTGAATTGTGATTCAAATATAGACGAAAAAAGAACAGGAAGAAAAAATAAACCCACCTAGAAAGTGCAGAGGGTGATAAACCATTACAACACGAAGAATGAGGACCTGCTAGTTACATTAATATGAATTATTCTTTTTCCAGCCCCCAATATAGAAAGGGAAATTTTTCCAGTTTCTAATGAGAGCAGGGGATTGCATGTGGGTATATTTGGCCCAGTGTGATGCATATGCGTGTTTATATTGGAAAGGAATGACATAGAATTTAGAGTCAGGAGGAAGGAACATTTTAACATATTAGAACATAAAAAAAACGGACAGAACTACACAGGAGCATTGTATAGAAGCAGGCCCTTTACACAAATTTACTTTTTTAAGAATACAACATATTATTAAGAACAACAACAGATTTGGAAATGGAGAGAGAACTTATTTGAGAATTTTACTTAGAGATTAGAAGAGTTGATGCAGACATACTGCCTGAGATGACAGCTAATGATAAGAAATTAAAAGATAGAAAAAAAAGCAGATTGAAAAAGGATGATTAGAAAAGGATTACATGATGACACTGACTACATGATAGATAGAGTCTTATAGTTTCCATCTTAATGTTGCACATGCATATATATATATATATATATATATATATATATATATATATATAGTATATATTCCATGTATTTATGTATTATATGTTTTATATTTTATGTTTATATTTTTATAAACAGATGGTAGGAACAGATTTGCTATGCTGCTTTTATTATTTTTTTTTTGTATTTTTATATTTTTTTTATTTTATTTTAATTTATTTAATTATTATATTTTTTTAAAAAATGAGGCAAAATGTTTCAAGTTAGGGGTTAAATGAAATGCATATATAAAGGACTGTGATATGTGGTCTTGATGCAGTCCAAGTGAAGCCAAGGAGGAGGTTAACTGTACCTGAATTGAACAACGTTGTGTTTTTTATATGAGAGTCTCCTATATTATATTTTATCTTGATAGCTTTCTTTATCTTATGTGCTTGAAGCCTATGTTTCCGTTTAGTTTTATGAGTTTATGGACTTTCAATATATTTATATAAAAGCTTGCTGTTCATGTTTGTCAGGGTGACATAGAAATAAACACAGGGGAAAAAGGTTATTTAGTATATCTGTAAGTTTTTAGTAAAAGGGATAAGGTTTAATTTGATGTAAAATAATATCGTGTGTCCAAAATATGGCAATTAGATACATTATCCCTTGAAACATAATGCATAAGATTGTGTTATATTACACACTTTAACATGACAAAGACCTCTTAAGCAGATATCCAAGCAACAGCCCCCCCTCAACAATACCCACAAATCACATATCTCACAAAATCAGTGTGCTTCACAGTCACAGCCCATAAGGCCAAACAACACACCAAATACACTTGTTATAGGGGACTCTATTGTCCGGCACACTGATGTCTCACTCACCAGACTGAACAAGGAGAAGGTCACTGTAAGCTGCCGTCAGGTGCCAAGATCCGCCACATAATGCAAGCACTCAGGACACTCCAAAGCAAGTACAAGTATGACTCCGTCATTGTCCATGCTGGTGTGAATGACCTGAGACGTACCACAATGGACTACATGAAAAGAGACATAGAGGAGCTCTCTGACCATGTATCCCAGGCTGGTATGTCCCTGACCTTGAGTAGCATCTTGCCTTCACCAAGAATGATGCCACAGTATAAAGACAAAATGATCAGTTTCAACAATTGGCTAAAGTATTGGTGTCATTCAAAGGGGATCCAGTGTCTGTCAGCCTGGGATGACATGCTCGACAAGCCACATTGCTTCACTAGGGACGGCTTGCACCTGTCACCCTTAGGCTTTCGTATACTGGCCAAGGCTCTTGCCACCCCCATAGGGGGCAAGGCTCAAAAGACAAACCCACCTCCATAGACAACCCAAAGATAAAAAACTAAAGGTAATGCTACTCAATGCCAGAAGTCTAAATCTCAAGATGCATGCACTCGAGACTCTCCTCAGTATGGAGAAAATCAATGTCTGTGCAGTAACAGAAACCTGGTTCAAGGCTCCTGAGAGCACCCCAGCACTACCAGGTTATAACTCATACCATGCGTTTCAGCCCCAAAACTCGGACCGAAGCACAAAAGGAGGGGAAGTATCTATATTCATCAAAGATACCTGCACCTCCAGGTTAGTGGCACTGCACGAAGCATCGGAAACCATCCATATGCAACTAACAGCGAGCAAAACTGCCTTTCAGTTTGTAGCCTGCTACAGAACACCCTCCCTATTACAGGAACCCCACTTGGCATTCCTGAGAACACTGGAGAATATGAAGGTCTCTCCAAACACTATGTTATTGGGTGATTTCAACTACCCAAACATTGACTGGGAAAACTACTCAAGCTCAAACACCTTCGCTCAACGGTTCCTCAAATTTATAAACTCTTAATGCAATGGAACAACTGGTCACCACTCCCACAAGAGGGAACAACATATTTGACCTGGTCATCACCAACATGGAGACTCTATGTTCCACACCAGAGGTAAACCCCTCATTGGTAAGATCAGACCATAAACAAATTTCCCTGGACATCCATATCCCATCCCCACCCCCAGCCAAGGAAATCACTGTAAAGAATTTCTCAAAAGCCAACTTTGCATTTCTCAAGACTGAGGTGGAATCCTTCAAAGCCCCTGGGCCAGAGGATAATACAGCCCAATCCGCAGAATCCTTTACAAATGCATTCTATGAGCACCTGAAGGAATGCATGGATCGTGCTATCCCAAATAAAACCAAGACTCACTCCTCCAAAAACAGGAAACCAGTCTGGTGGACCCCGGCCATAAATAAGCTATACAACAGAAGGAGGAAGCTACTACATGACAGAGCAAAATCCCAAAAAGGGAAGGCATCTCTGATCAGTATTAGCAAGAAACTTCGATCCCTCATAAAATCATCAAAGGCCAGTTTCGAAAGAAAAATTGCCCTAGACACTAAAGATAATCACAAGGCCTTCTTTAGTTATGTCAGAAACATGGGTGGAAACTCCCAGATATGCTCTGAATTGTTGCATAATGGTACAAAATATACCAAACCTACAGACATAACCAACATCCTGGCAGACAGATTCAGGGCAAACTCCCCCCCTTCCCCCCCAAAGGAGCAAACGCCTATCCTAACTGAATGTAATCTCCCTGACGTCACAGATGCACAGGTGAAAGTTGCCCTCTCCAAAGCAAAAAAACAGCATCTATGGGACTGGACGGTGTCCCAGGCTGTGTCTTACATGAGCTCCAAGAAGAACTGAACCCACACATTAAGTCACTTTTCAAACTTAGCCTTACTACAGGATATGTACCCAAAGAATGGCGTACAGCTACAGTGGTCCCACTCCACAAAGGTGGTGCCACAACGGACCCCAGAAACTATCGCCCCATAAGCCTGACTAGTCTGGTCTGTAAAGCTATAGAGCGTATTATCATGGAACTCATAAACAAAGACATTGGGAGCCTGCAAACACTGGACCCTACCCAATTCAGCTTTGTTAAGGGCAGATCTTGCCTCTTAAACCTAGTTGATTTCTTTGAAACAGTTAGCAAAGCCATAGATGAGGGCAAGGTAGTCCACACAGCCTACCTGGACCTCACAAAAGCCTTTGACACAATACCCCCCTCGGGCATCATAAATAAGCTTACCAGCTTAAATATCAACCCCTATATCACAAGATGGGTTGCAAACTGGCTCAGAGACAGAACCCACATGGTCAGAATCGCAAGTGCCATGTCCGAATCCAAAACAGTTACAAGTGGCATCCCACAGGGCTCAGTTCTGGGACCTCTCTTGTTCGGTATATACTTCTCTGAGGTTCAGGCTAACATGGGGGGATTATGGCTGACAAAGTTCGCAGATGACTGCAAACTGGGGACCATAATCGAATCTCCAGCTGACACAAGCATCATCCAAAAGGGTCTCACAGAGACGGATGCTTGGTGCCAGAGCCACGGCCTCAAGCTAAATGCTAAAAAGTGCATAGTCATCCCCTTTGGGAAAAACAAGGTGCCCACAAATTACCACATAGGTGGTAATCCATTAAGTATGGAAGAAGTAATTAGAGATTTGGGGACCAACGTAGATAGTAATCTCTCCTTTGATAATCATGTTGCCAAAGTGGTTAGAAATACCTTCTATATAGCCCACCTTATCACGAAAGGGTTCGCATCTAGATCAAGAGAGGTCATTGTGCCCCTCTACTCGTCACTCATCAGGCCCATAATTGAATACAATGCCCCTTTTGGGATGTACCTTACCCGACACCTGCAGCAACTGGAGAGACCCCCAAAGTACCTCACCAAGAGGATCATGGGTTACAAACAGATGTCCTATGCAACTCGACTAAAGAAACTCCAGCTCTGCTCAGTTGCTTACCGCCTACTCAGAGGCGATCTATGCCTGACATACAAAGCCATGTCAAACCCAGAATTAATGGACATGCTCCACCTCAAAAAATCCAAGTCCATTAGAGCTACATGCTCCAGGGACCTAAACCTCAGCACAAAAATAAATAGGACATGCTGGAGGGACAGATTCATTTCCCAAAGGCTCCCCTCACTCTGGAATAGAATCCCATTTCATGTTAGACGTAGCCCCTCGCTGACCCTCTTCAAGCAAAATTTAGACGCCTGGATGGGAAATTGCAAATTCACCCCTGGGATCTCTCCTGTGTCCCTGCTAGACAGAGGCACAGTAAACTAATCTTAAAAGGGTACCTTCTGTGACCTACTTTACAGAGGCACAGTAGGCTAATCTAATAGGGAGGCGGAAGCCAAATACACTCTGGCTAGGCTTATAAATGCCTTAGGGCAGATAGCCTAGTATCTACCTATGAACCTATGAACCTATGACAAATTCCCGGTCAACAAATGTTAAATAAAAAATAATAAATAAAATAAAAATTAAATTTCTTGCAATATAAGCTTGCTGTCACATACAGAAAAAAGTATAAAGGTATTTCAGTACATAAACATAAAAGCAGATGTATAGTTGCTGCAAGAGAACCATTAAGATGCAAATGAGAATCAGGTTTTATTAAAAAGAGGTAGACCAAGAAGGTGTTTGCATATTTTAATGTGGGTAGAAGAAAGGGGGCATTGGTACTAGTGCCAGACAAGTGCTCTTTTAACTTGAGGATCATTCGATGGATTTAGAAGGAGGTTTTGTGATGATTAAGGGACTATATCACGGCATGAGGTTGAATATATATATATATATATATATATATATATATATATATATATATATATATATATATATATATATAGAGAGAGAGAGAGAGAGCGATGTGTGTGTGTGTGTGTGTGTGTGTGTGTGTGTGTGTGTGTGTGTGTGTGTGTGTGTATGCTGCTTTTTTCCCCTGAAATTTACTACATTCACTAGAAAATCAGCTATACACCAACTGCAGAAAAGTTTGACTGTTAAAATATCGCACTATCAGTTCAAATGAAGCAAAAAACAATAAAGCAGCACTCTGTTTATTCAACAGTTACAAGATAAAGCTTTTGGGTAACACCCTTCATCAGTATATCAGTGCCATCTTATTCACAGTATAAATAATCATTTTACTAAGAACACGACACAACTAACCAATAAAAAATTAGTTTCAATCAATTAATTACCCTTTGTAAGGTTTGAAGACATACTCTCAATTAAAATATTTTTATCAACATTTTATAAACATTTATTACTGACCTTTTAACACTTTTTCATGTTTGTGTATGACTCTCACTTGCATTGCTTTTGTTTAGCTACTAACACAGGATTTAAACTAACCGGATTATTCAAACCTGGATATTTATCTACTTCTAGCATAGTTATCCATTTATATTCAGTTATAGCCAACCTATTAACAATATCCCCACCTCATATTTTTATGTAATACCTGCAGCACTTTAAACTTAAATTTGTGTGTTGGTCCCTTATCTTTAAAGTGCTTAGCTAATGCATTGGTCATTACCATTCTTCTAACTTCTGATTTGTGTTCAATTATGCAGTCCTTCAAACACCTAGAACAATTAATTACATAGAAACCTGCACATACTGTGCAGGTAGCCAAATATTTTATTAATTCAGTATTACAGGTTGCATGACATGCCATCTTATAAATCTCCTTACTTATAGGATGTTTGTACTCAAACTCACTACATATATCTATACAGTAACTTCAAGTGTAGCATGGCATAATTCCATCTTTATTTTTATTTCTGATTACCATTTCCTTGTTATTCAAACTGAAATCTTTATAGCATGAATCCCTCTTAAGATTCAAACAATTCCTATGTGCAAATCTTGGCCTCTCACCTACAATAGGTATCAGTTCTGGCATAGATATTAATATACACCAGTTTTTATGTATTCTATTTTCTATTTCCTTGCTTAAATTGTTTTAGGTAGTAATATATCTTAACAGGTATTTACTCTCTTCATTACCTATATATATATATATATATATATATATATATATATATATATATATATATATATTTATTTGTGGAGTGTCACTAAATACTGAGGGTACTAATTTGCCTCTTTCTTCCATTATTCTTCACATATTATTATGAATTAGGGCCTCACTATATCCCTTTCCTTAAATTCTTCAGCTAGTATTTCCATTTGTTCCTTGCATTTTACCACATTTGTATTTAATCTACTTATTCTCAATAATTGACTTTTCACTATTCCATGAAACTCATGCTTAGAGTGCATGCTCATGGCATGAGTGTACCTATTAACCTGGACATCCTTTCTATACACTGTTGTTTCCAATTTTTTCCCTTCTCTGTGCAATAGTACATCTAAATATCTTATCTCTTGTTCAGAATAAATGCAGTTTGGGACAAACTAAGTTGTCATGGACCCACAAGTAAAGGGCAGGGGAGGGGACAAGACTGGGGAGTAGGCAAGTGGGTGATTATAATTAGTGTTATGGCAATGAAGGAGTGAAAGAGGATTGGAGTAGTTAAGGAAGGGTGGGACTCATGATGATTCAAGTGTTGGGAGCTAAAGGAAGTAGTTACATTTGGTGTGAGTTGATGGATGAGAGTACAGCTAACTCATGTCCAGATGACTTGTAGGTCTTTGGAGGATTGAGATGGCACCATTAACAGGATTACAGTGATGGCAAGCTATCGTAGCCCAGGCGGAGGAATTATTCCAGGACGTGGTGAGGTCCGAGGCAGTGGTGGATCCGGAACAAGTTTCAGGTCAGAAGAGTCGGCGCCCTGTGATGAAGACTCCAGGCCAGGGGAAAAGGCAGCAGGCAGGGAGAAGCAGATGGTTGCAGTGGATGCCCCGGTTCCCAGTACATCGTAAGGCGAAGGTACAGGTAATGATATTAATTTACCAATGGATGGGGAACTAGCTGGTGAGGATGGCGAGGGGGATTAGGTTGGAGTATTTTTGGATGGGGACCTAGAAAGGGGAGAACAAGTGGCAGAGAGGGTGCAAAGGGGGTTGGGACAGGCAGCCAGGTATGCGAACGGGCAGATGGCTGGAGTTGACCTGGGCTATAGGGACAGTTCAGATGGCTCAGAGGTAGCATCAGACTTTGGGCTGCAGCCGGGGGACTGGTTAGCCACTCAAGCCTTGGGACAGGACAATAAAGCAGTTTTTTTTTAACTGCACATTCCTGGGACAGTGAAGGAGAAAATCTGGAAAGGTGAGTATGTAGATGTGTTTGAGCTGATAGATGTGGAAGGGGTCTAGAGGTTAGTGGAAGCAGAGTCAGATATTGGCAAGACTTGCTGGCTGCGTTAGCAGCATTGGGGAGGAAAAGGACAGGTAAGCTTAGACCTAGGACATGGGACAATTGGGTGGTCGGTTTTATTTATTACATGGCAGTGCAGCTGGAGAAGGATGGAGCATTGCCTTTGCCCCTTTTGGGGTATTTCCTCACCATTCAGGAGGCACAACGTGTAAGGCTGGGGACTGCATGGTTGTGGTATGATCAGTGATTCTGCAAACGGAAAGCCATTGACCAATCTTTGCATTGGGAGGTGCGTCATCCTGATATATAGTTACCTATGATGATGGTCAGCCTTGGTAGGTTTAATTGGAGGATGAACAAGTGGAGTGTGTTGGCCATTTAACAATGGTACTTGTTCATGGGTCAGGTGCAAATTTGCACACACCTGCTTAAGACGTAGAGGAAATCATGCTGTCACTTACTGCGGACGGCAGGGTTTTGGTTCATGGAACAACAATGGTACAGGGTGGGAGGGTGACTTTCTTTCCTCTCAGAGGTTACAGCCAGCTCAGGGTAGGGGTAATCTTCATGGATCCAGAGGACTTGGATCCTTTAGAGGCAATAGGGGGAAGGGTGCCATTCCCCATTATGGTGGAGGTGTTGGAGGATATGTTTCAGCAGTTTCCTGGTCTTGCCCTAAAGAATGAGGTCATACAGGGGTTTCAGCTGGGATTTCCTATAAAGTCCATAGTGGGATTGGGGGGGGGAGTTGTAAAAACCTCCATTCAGTGGAATGGAAAGAGGACATTTTGGAAGACCTGGTGAGAAAGGAGTGTAGGGCAGGGTGTTTGTGGGGTCCATTTGATAATCCTCCTTTTGTTAGCTACAAGGTGTCACCTTTGGGGTTAGTTCTGAAGAAACGGCTTGGGGAGTATAGACTGATACATCATCTTTCATTTCCGGAAGGGGGGTCAGGGAATGATTTTATTGCAGATGAGGAAGTTAACATGTGTTACGCCTCTTCAGACGATGCATTGAGGGTGATCAGGGAATTTTGGGAGCAGTGGCTGGTCAAAGTTGACATTGAGTCAGCTTTTCGTTTGTTGCCCATCAGGAGGGAGGGAGGATTGGCTGTTATTGGGGATGAAGGTAGGTGATAAGTACTATTTTGACACAGCTATGTCAATGGGTTGTTCCTTGGCATGTGCGACATTCGAGAAATTTAGTACCCTTTTACATTGCATTTGGAATCAGAGGATGGGTACGCAGAAGGCAGTGCATTATTTGGATGATTTTTTGCTAGTAGGGGAAGGGAGGGTGGGGGCTTAATGTGGGTTGCAGGAATTTACAAGCATGTGTGAGGAATTGGTTATACCATTGGCACAGCATAAGATGGAAGGTCTGGCGAGAGCTTTGGAGTTTCTGGGGTTAACGGTAGATGCAGAACAGGGATTGTTTTACTTAACTAAGGATAAGATAGAGAGGCTGCGGTCAGCCATATGGGGGGTGGTGGCCAAGAATAATTGGTTCAGTCATGGAACTGTTGGGGCTGCTGAACTTTGCCTGTCAAGCAGTGCATCCAGGGTGGGCATTTTGCAGGGCTATAGCTTATATGTTGAAAGAGGGTAGAAGCAAGCATCATTGGGTGAGGGTGACCAAGCTGGTGCAGGAGCATTTGAAGTTGTGGGATGGTTTTGTGCAACAGTTTAATGGGATTTCCTTTTGGCAATTAGACTGGGTGGGTCAGAAGGAACTTCAGTTGTTTACTGATGCAGCAGGGGGTATCGGCATGGGGGCTTATTTTGGGGAAAGGGGGTTTGCAGCGGAATGGCCTCAGGACTGGAATGAAGAACTGAGGTGTGATGTGGCTTTTCTAGAGTTGATGCTGATATGGGCAGCTTCGGTTGTGTGGAAGGAGCAGTTGAGGAATAAGCGGGTAGTTTTCAATTCTGATAATATGGCTGTGGTGTAGGTGTTGCAAAAGAAGACAGCTAGGGCAGAATTGTTGTTGATGGTATTGTGAAAACTGGTATTGCAGAGCCTATTAATTAATTTTTTTTTTACAGTGATGCATGTGCCGGGGGTTAAGAATGATATTGCTGATAGTTTGTCCCATTTTCAGTTTTGCAAGTTTCGAGGGTTGGCTCCGTGGCCGGTCGAGGTGCCAGAAACACTGCCGGAGGAAGTTTGGAATCTTGGGACAGGATAGTCAGGCATTTGGTATAGCATTCTTGGGCGTCTTCTACAAAGAAGGCATACGGTAGGGCTCTTTTTGATTTTGATCAATTTGTTTTGCAATTGCCGGATGAAGAAAGGGTGTGGTTGGTGGAATTATTGTTAAGGTATGTGGCTAGTGCGTGGGAGAAAGGCAAGGCCTTGCAGACAGTCAAAGTGGATTTGGCAGCTATTAGCAATTTTGCTAAGTTGGGGGGATTGCAAGATTTTACAAAGTCCTGGACATCTGGGCGTATGTTGAGAGGGTGGGGGAGGATGATGGTGAAGCGTAGAGATACTCGATAGTCAATTACGAGGGGAATATTGAAGATTTTGTTACAGGGGTTACAGTTATTACAGGGTGGGTCATTTGATTATTTCATGTGGGGCATACTATGTACATAGTTATATTTTGGTGCTTTCTGTGTATCAGAATTGTTAGGTTCATTATGTTGGAAGGACATTATTGTAACTGAGAAGGAGGTTAACACTGTATTATAGAAGATCAGGATGGATCAGTTGGGTAGGGGATGTATGGTGGTGATCAAAGCGGATAGGAATCTTAGCCTCTGCTCAGTAACATGGGCCAGAGAATTCAGGAGTAGTAGGTAGGGTGTTCAGATAGGTTGTTTTTTTGTTCAAGTGATGGCAAGGTAGTTTCCAGCAGTAGATTTATTACTTTGATTAGGAGGATTGTGGGTTGTATGGGATTTCCTGCTGAGAAGTTTGCACCCCACTCTTTTAGAATTGGGAGGGCTTCAGATTTGGCTAGACAGGGTAGTTCAATTCAGGTTATTAAAAGAATGGGGAAGTGGTCCTCAAATGCATTTTTATCTTATATTTGATAGTAGTGATTGTGATTATTAACATCAATTTCTTCTTTCTTTTAGGGAAATGTATACTCATTTTGGGCCATTCGTACATCCACTGGGCAGAGAAGCATGCTTTAATCAGGGATGATGGAAGAAATTTGGGTTTATCTCATTTAGGATGGTCTGTGTCTTGGCATGGGGTTATGGGTATGCGTTGGGATAGGTTGATGTCTGAATTTGAGAAGGTTAAATTGAATATAGGGTGTCCTGGCATAATAATAATTCATTTGGGTATTCTGTCCAAGAAGCATTTAGTGGAGCTTATTTTGCAGAATTTGTTGAAACTAAAGGATGGATATCCATGTATGGAAATTGTGTGGTCGGAGTTGATTCCTCGGTTATGTTGAAGGAATGCACAAAGTTATAAGGCAATTGAAAAGGCCAGAAGGTTTGTTAATCATACATTGGCGAGGCAGTTAAGAACCCCTGGAATGCATATCATTCAGCATGGTGACTTTGGGCAAGGAGAGGACGGTTGGTACCATACCATAAGGATTGGGTTCATCTTAATGAATTGGGTTTGGATCTTTTTAATTTGCATCTGAAGCTGTTTTTACAGGATATGCTGCAGGTTAAGGCTTAGGAAGGGAAAAAGTCTGGGATCAGGCTGGTGGCGGAGAAGAGGGACAGGATTTTCTTCTTCTGTTCCCCCTCTAAGGAATGTGGTTTGATTTGGCCAATGGTTTGTGTGGTTAAAAGGTGAGCAGGTACGCTGCCTATTATTTGGGGTGGGTGAGCAAGTATGCTGCCTCAGTGGAGGAGGTTTCAGGGTAGGTATAATGATAAACAGTGGTCCTACCCCAGAATACAGAATTATGTATTCAGAATTTTGGGAAGAAAACAAATTCATATATTTAAATATCTGGAACTGCCCCACATTAGAACTCTCATTTTTGGTTACTTATAATCACTACATGACTAGGATAAAAACAGAGGTGAAAAGCTGAAAACAATTATAGTTAGACTTAAATCAAAAGGTCCAAACAGTTACATTTTTATGGAACTTTTGTATTTATATACTTTCCAAGGTTTTCCTTGGTTACTTTCCTTAACATTTTTAAAAGCACTAAAAATATGGTAACATAATTTATCTGGGATAGTAATAAACCTTGGATTGTATGGGAAAGACTGATAATGATGAAAGAATGGGGTAGACTAGCGTTACCAGGTCCAATAAAATACCTCAAGGCAACTCAGATTAGAATGTTTTTATTGCTGCAAATGGCTGACTAAGAAGTGAAATGGAAAATTACTGTCCTATTTCTTTTAGGTACCATTATGGAGTCTTCACTGGTAGGTCCTACAAAATGGGACACAGTTAAAGGTGGGACTGTGGAATATGATGATAGAGCAAGGTGCATTCGTAACATAATTCATAGTAATTTCATATTGAGTATGATCTATTTTTTGTTACTGATGTATTTTAAGTTTTGGTTCTTACTCATTAGAGTATTAGATACAAGATAATTTAATTGTATCAAAGTAGCAGTTATTATGTTCATATGGAAACATTTTGTCAATAATTAAAGCCTTTAAAAGCGAGTTCTAATATTAAATATAAAAAGTATAGCAATGTAGTTTCTGTTATATGGTGTTATTCACATATACTTCACATGCCTTCTTTGTGATATGTGGCTATTAGTCACTATCTGATAACACCTGATCAGTTATTTATATCTGGGCAGAAATGCAAGCTCACCCTTAGTTCCAAAATTCAGCCTTTTCTTGGACTTCAGTTTTAATTTTAATTAATGAGTTTATACAAAGATTACTTTCAGCACCTTTTTGAACAATCTTACTACAGCTATTATTCTCCCATATTTCTCTCTCTATTTGCCCATAGTCAGATAAAATATTGAAAAAAACACAGAATAATATTGATCTTATTTATGAAGTAATGAGTGTTAACTGCAACCCAGTCAGTGCTGTGAAGTAAATAGTATAGCCCCCACTTATAGTTAAATAATTAGTTTTTTAACATGAATATGGGTAAAGGAGTAGAAAAATCATAAACATCACAATGTAATTAGTGTAGCCAAGCCCCCATATAGTTATGGCCATTCACTGTTTCCCCAGTATCTAATCTTTGCACTGCAAATGCAACAAATTAATGCAATATACCATCACAGCTTCAGTTTTTTTTTTCTGTATCTCATTTACAACCTCTTATAGTATTCTGCAGGAAGCAAACCATTTTGTTGAATTATTTGTATTTAGACTACCTGCATCAGAATTGTATAAGGACCTGAGAAATAGCATTTTTTAATGTAAGAAGAACAAGGAGAGATTTCATTTGTAAGAGCTACCAGTTAAGACTCTAACTATTTTGGTTACCTGTTTATTATGCTCTATACTTTTGCTATACTCTTCATAAGATGGACAGCTGCATGACTTACAAACAGGACATGGCAAGTATCATACAACAACTGGACAGATGAAATTCTTGGTTACAGTCAGGGTGTGCCATAGGGCTCTGTCCTAGGCCCTTACTTGTTTAGATTGTATCATTCAGACATAACTTTTTCATCTGAGGTGTTCTACAGTCTATATGTAGATGACCTGAAATTGTGTAAACTGACTACATGTGTTACAGATAAGGCATGTCTGCAAAAGAACTTGCGTAAATTGATCATTTGAGCACAGGAGACTAATATGCTAATAAATACATCAAAAACTAAGCATATGAGATTTGGGAGACATCACTTGAAAGGTGAATATTTAATAACGTACACAGTGATTAAAACTGTAGATTCATTTAAGGAACTGGATATATGGCTAGATCCAGCTGTCATTTTTTTCTAATCCTATCAACCAATTGGTTAATGTTAATTATAGAACTGTAGGGTGCATAAGAAGATTTATAAAGTCTAGTGAATCAGAAATGGACATTATATGCAGGACACAAGAGATAGTGAAGAGAGATAGGGCATAGCAGCTAGTTGATAATGAGGGTGGTTATGGGAAACATAAATGTGGAAAATGCGGGTATTGTGAATATATAGATGAAACAGATATGTTTATACATCCTTTTATTGGGGCAGGAATATAAGTCAATGACCCAAGGTGATTGTAACACCAAGAATTTGGTGTATTTAGCTAGATTTCTAAAATGCCCATCATTTTATGTAAGCAAGACCAACAGTCAGCTGAGAAAAAGGGTTCGAGATCACCTATATTGTGCCCACAGAGGTTTGAAAT
Source organism: Protopterus annectens (assembly GCF_019279795.1). Classification (NCBI taxonomy): domain Eukaryota; kingdom Metazoa; phylum Chordata; order Ceratodontiformes; family Protopteridae; genus Protopterus; species Protopterus annectens. The sequence goes on from NC_056731.1 coordinate 206,489,248, forward strand.
ATAGTGCCATAGCGAAACATATTAGTAATATAGGGATTGCACATAGTTTTACATTCCTAGTCTTAGAGGTTTTGCTATTGAATGACAGGAAAGAGGATATAGTTAACACAACCTAACAAACAGAACTTAGATGGATTCTGAGGCTGAGGGCACATTCGAGCCCAGAATTGAAAGACCACATTTCGAATAAACCCACTTTAGAAGCACGGTTAAAAAGATGATTGTATTGGACATGTATATAATATAGTTTTGTTTATTTTTAGTTTTATATGTATTTTGGGTATAATATTTTATTTTATTTTATTTCATTTTATTTTATTTTATACAAAATATTATAAAGTGTTTTCATGTATTTTATATATATTTTATATATACTGCTCAGACAAGCTCCTCGTGGTCCTGCAGAGTGGTCCTAGCAGCAGGGAACTCAGAAAAGCGACTACTTTCTGGATTTAAGTATCTTTTGCTTTTTTTTCACTTGGAATAGCTTCTGTAGCATACCCTGAACTAGCTTGAACTGTTTTTTAACTGTTTGCTGCATTATTTTAAAATCTGCACTTAAAGTTACATTTTAGTCGAATTTGATCGAAAGTTTGTTTGTTTGTTTGTTTGTTTAATTTAACTGTGGAGGCTGCCCACTAAAGTGTGCTAGCCTGTGTAACTGATTTATCACTGTTTCTGCATTTTCTGTGTGTTTCTATCAAAAAACCAAAAAAGCAAAAAAATAATCCTTGTTTTCCCACCTCTCCTCGACTAGTTTAGACCACTTTACAGACATTGCTGTATTCTGGGCTGTGGTGTAGTTCCTGTGTTTTCCATTACCTTACTTGGATAGAAGGAAGTTTCTTTGCTCACCAGTGGGAGTGGGGAACCTTGAGCAGCCTACCTGTCCCTGTAGGAAGTGACCTCAGCACAAGAAGCTGTAGTAATTGGTTGTTTTGGACCATTTCTAGCTCTTTTGTAGTTCACTGTTTAAAATCCGCATTTGCATGGCTTTGCGCAGTTGTGCGCATAGCGCAGCGCCGGTTAAACAAAGTTAAACTTCTTCTGGCTCCGCCAGGTCTGCTCTTCAAATTTTCCCTTAAGGAAGCTCTACTCTTAGTATAATCAGACTACTCACTGTATTATAAGCCTAGCACTTGTTCTCAATACTTCTCTACTAAGTAAGCACTCTCGTACTAAGTAAAGCACTACATCTACTTACCACCCCTGTGAATATCCACTTCCCTTAAAGGTACAGCACTCCCTTATACTGTTCTAGCATGTCGAGTGGTAGATTACTGGCATCCTCTCCAGTTCAGCTGGTCAATCTGGGTATCTTGAGACAATGCTACAATTGTCTCATGTACACAGACAACCCTCTCCTCCTCCCAACAAACACAAATACATGTGAGAGATGCAACTATATAGCCAAACTGGAGGCTGAACTCTCTCAACTCAGGGCTGGCATGACCAGACAGGAGGAGATGGTAACCACACACACAACAATCCCAGTCCCACATAGACCTACCACAACTGCAAACCAAACACATAAAACACAAAGACATACTCGGAGGCTCTAATAAAAAACTTACCAAAACAACAGAGGTTCCCAAAGCAGACATCCAAAAATCTACCACCTCAAAACAAAACACATGCAACACATACTTCAATAAGTCAGTGTGTCAACCAATCACAGCCCTTAAGGCCAAACACCTTGCCTGATACACTAGTAATAGGTGACTCTATAGTCAGACACACTGATGTCCCACTGACCAGGCTGAACAAGCTGAACAAGGAGAGGGTGACTGTGAGCTGTCTATCGGGAGCTAGGATCCGCCACATAACACACGCACTCAAGTCACTCCAAAGGAAGTACAAATATTACTCCGTCATTGTCCATGCTGGTGTGAATGACCTGAGACGTATCTCCCTGGACTACATGAAAAGAGACATAGAGGAGCTCTCCGATTATGTAGCCCAGGCTGGTATGACCCCGACCCTGAGCAGCATCTTGCCCTCACCAAGAATGATACCACAATACAAAGACAAGATGATCTGCTTTAACAATTGGCTCAAGTACTGGTGTCATTCTAAGGGGATCCAATGTCTGTCTGCCTGGGATGACATGTTGGACAAGCCACGCTGCTTCGGAAGGGATGGCTTACACCTGTCACCACTGGGCTTCCGGATATTGGCTAAGGCTCTTGCCACCCCCATAGTGCCTTTTTTAGGCAAGGCTCAAAAGACAAACCCACCTCCTTAGAAAACAAAAATGGAAAAAAACGAAGGGTAATGCTGCTCAACGCCAGAAGTCTAAATCTCAAGATGCAGGCACTTGATGCACTCCTCAGCATGGAGAACATCGACGTCTGTGCAGTAACTGAAACCTGGTTCAAGGCTCCTGAGAGCACCCCAGCCCTACCAGGCTATACCTCGTATCATGCTTTTCGGCCACAAAACCCGGGTCGAACCACAAAGGGAGGGGGAGTGTCCATATTCATCAAAGACACCCACACCTCGAGGTTAGTAGCAACACATGAAGCATCAGAGACCATACAGGTGCAAATACCCATAGGCAAAACTGCTATACAACTGGTAGCATGTTACAGACCACCCTCCCAATCTCAAGAACCCCACTCAGCCTTCCTGAAGACATTGGAGGATATGAATGTATCACAAAATACCATCATACTGGGAGACTTCAACTACACAAACATAGATTGGGTACATTATTCTAGCCCTAATACCCTAGGCCAAAGGTTCCTGGAATTCATAAATTCAAATGCACTGGAACAACTAGTCACCTCTCCCACTAGGGGAGATAATATACTAGACCTGATCATCACAAACATGGGGACAAAATGCTCCAGACCGGAAGTATACCCCTCACTAGTGAGATCTGACCATAAACTAATCACCCTGGATATACATATCCCACCTCCACCCCCAGCACAAAATACCACAGTGAAAAACTTCTCAAAAGCAGACTTCACTCTTCTTAAGACTGAGATGGTATCTTTTAAGCCCACTGTGCCAGTGGATACCACATCCCAAAATGCCGAATCCTTCACAAATGCTTTCTATGGACATCTCCAAGAATGCATGGATCATGCAATCCCAAATAAATCCAAGTCCCTCTCCACCAAAGGTAAGCGTCCTGTCTGGTGGACCTCAGCCATAAACAAATTGTATAACAAAAGAAGGAAGCTACTGCACGTCAGAGCAAAATCCCATGAAGGGAAGACATCTCTGATCAACATTAGCAGAAAACTACGTTCTCTCATAAAAACATCCAAGGCCAACTTTGAGAGAAAAATCGCTAAGGACACTAAAGATAACCACAAAGCCTTCTTCAGTTATGTTAGAAACCTGGGTGGAAACCCTCAGATATGCTCAGAGTTGGTTCACAACAACAAAAAATACACTGAACCCACAGATATTGCCAACATTCTGGCTGACAGGTTCAGTGCAAATTTCTCCCCTCCCTCACCCCCAAAAGAAGAAATACTTATCCCAGCTGAATGTAATCTCCCTGTCATCTCAGATGTCCAAGTGAGAACCACCCTAAACAACGCAAAAAATACAGCATCAATGGGACCTGACGGTATCCCAGGTTGCGTGTTACGTGAACTCCAAGAGGAGCTAAACCCACACATAAAAATGCTATTTAACCTTAGCCTTACTTCGGGATATGTACCTGAACACTGGCGTACAGCAACAGTGGTCCCACTCCACAAGGGGGTGCCTCTACAGACCCTGGAAACTACCGCCCCATAAGCTTAACCAGCCTGGTCTGCAAAGCTATGGAAAGAATCATTATGGAACTCATAAACAGAGACATAGGGGACCTACAGACACTTGATCCCACCCATTTCAGCTTTGTAAAGGGCAGATCCTGCCTTTTAAACCTGGTTCAAAACAGTCACTAGAGCCATTGATGAGGGCAAAGCAGTCCATACAGCATACCTGGACTTGGCTAAGGCCTTCGACACAATACCCCACTCAGGCATCATAGATAAGCTCAACAGCTTAAAAGTAAACCCTTATGTCACTAGATGGGTTGCAAACTGGCTAAAGGACAGAACCCATAAAGTTAAAATCGCTGGAGCAATGTCAGACTCAAAGCCAGTCACAAGTGGTGTCCCACAGGGATCTGTCCTGGGACCCCTCTTGTTCGGCATTTATTTCTCTGATGTTAAAGCAAACATGGGAGGGCTGTGGCTGACAAAGTTCGCAGATGACTGCAAACTAGGCGCCATAGTTGATACACCAGCAGACACACACATCCTACAAAAAGGCCTCACAGAAATGGACAACTGGTGCCGGAGTCACGGCCTTAAACTAAATGCCAAAAAATGTATAGTCATCCAATTTGGGAAAAACAAAGTACCCACAAATTATCACATAGACAGCAACCCACTGAGTACGGAAAAAGTAATCAGAGACCTAGGGACCCAAGTCGACAGCGACCTCTCATTTGACACCCACGTTGCCAAAGTGGTTAGAAAAACATTCTACCTTGCACACCTCATCATGAAGGGATTCACATCCAGATCCAAGGATGTCATTGTACCCCTATATTCCTTCCTCATCAGACCCATGATTGAGTACAATGCCCCATTTGGTATGTACCTCACCCGGCATTTGCAACAGCTGGAGAGACCACAAAAGTACCTCACCAAGAGGATCAAGGGTCTCCAACATATGTCTTATTCTGCCAGACTAAAGAAACTTCAGCTCTATTCAATAGCATACCGCCTGCTCAGAGGTGATCTCTGCCCGACGGACAAGGCCATGTACAATCAGGATCTGATGGACATGCTCCACCTCAAAAAATCCAAATCCATCAGAACCACGAGAGCTAAAGACTTAAACCTCAGCACAAGTATGAATAGGACATGCTGGAGGGATAGATTCATAACCCAGAGGCTTCCCATGCTTTGGAACAAGATCCCTGTTCGTATTAGGCAGAGCCCCTCACTGACTCTCTTCAAGAGAAATCTTGATGAGTGGATGGGAGATCGTAAGTTTACCCCAGGGGTCACATCTGTGTCACTGCTAGACAGGGGCACAGTAAACTAATTCTATTGTATAAGGGGACCTTCATTGAGTCACTACTAGACAGAGGCACAGCATTCTAAATTTATTCTGTACATTTTTTGTACCATTTCATGGGGTGGTAAAAGCCACATCACTATGGGTAGGCTTACAAATGCCCCAGAGCAGATAGCCTAGTACTATACTATGAAACTATGAAACTATGAAACTATAGCTTAGAGTGCAGACATGCTGTTTCTAGAATTTGGCCACTATGTAGTTAATAGGGAAGTGTTATGTGCTTGGCGACATAGGAATGCACATTGCTCCCATTGGATGATTAGATTTAAGAGGAAGAAATAAATGTGGAGTATTTATGGTGTGTTAAGATCTGAGGAAGCAACAGTGTTTGTGAGTGCACTTATTGAAATAAAATTACCCTTTGATTTTATGCCATGGTCATTTCTTTCAGCCTGTTTCTGCTCTGTGAACTTTGGATTTTATATATTTTCTTTGTTGTTCTCAGAACAGTTCATTGCCTGGATTCTTTTCTGGACAGGAGAATAATATGCTGATAAAAAACATCAAAAACTAAGCATATGAGATTTGGGAGACATCACTTGAAAGGTGAATATTTAATACAACACACAGTGATTGAAATTGTAGATTCATTTAAGGAACTGGGTATATGACTAGATCCAGCTGTCAGTTTTTTTTAATCATATCAACGAATTGGTTAATGATAATTATAGAACTATAGGTTGCATAAGAAGATTTATAAAGTCTAAGAAATCAGAAATGAATGTTGGACCCAAACTTGAGTATGGAATAACAATATGGAAAAGTGATAAGAAAACAAGCATGAGTAAACTGGAAAGAGTACAGTGGAAATATACCAAGGGCATCCATGGATGTGAACATTTAAGCTATTATAAAAGATTAAACTATCTGAACTTGTACAGTGTCTTATAGATACCCAGGAAGAGATCTTATTCAGGTATATAGGGCATTTACAGAAAACTACCTCTGGGAATGGTTGTGTTTGTCAAAAACTAGTAGATAATCATCAGATAACATATGTAGAAGATTCTATAGGAATGAGAAGTTTATTAATTGGTTCTCTGAGAGAGCAGCCAATTTATTGAATGGACTATCAAATTACTTTAAAGCAAGTACTAGTTTAGATTTTTAAGAACAGCATTAACACCTATTATGGGAACAAGTGTTTTGGCATATTGGCAGGCTAGAAGATTGCTAAGGCCATGCTTGAAATATTTGTATGCATGCATATATATGTATTCTTACAGTGTTTCTTGCCTTTTTGTTTTTTTTTATTGCAATGTTATTTTCCTTGTTTTGTTTTGTTGGAGTTTTAAATGTTCTTGGTTAGTGTCAGGAGCAAACAATTTTCTTCATATTGATCTGTGCTGTATTAGCCTTAGTTGTATGGGTTATATCCTGCCAGGCATATAATAGCCAGACAGCTTCCAAAACTTCATTGCACCTTCCATAAGCCCAAACTGTCAAGTAGCTCAAGCTGAGCTGACTGAAAGACAAGTTTGAGCATGAAGCCCTTTAGAGTTTTACTGCCACCAAGTAATATGCTCCTCTGAGGATTTTGAGGATCAGTGGTAGGCTTGTGATATCCTTAGCTGGACATATAAGTTCCCTTTGGGGAAAAAAATCCATGTTCTTATTTTTTACTGATGTTTTATTACCTTAATAAAAAAACAGCAAACAAAGTAATAAATCCAAAATGAACTGAAGACCACGAAGCCAGAAAAATCAGACACCACACTTGGCACTTTCATCCACTTTAATCTCAACTGAACTTCATCAGAAACAACAATATCCATCCAAAAAGCCCAATAAATGCAAAGTAAATATCACATGACAGAATTGCTCATTAAGAATTAAAGACACAGCAAAATACTTGTCAAATTTGCATTTGTGATGTTGGAAAACCACATTAATACCAAAGAAAATTCCCTGTTAAAACATGTATCCAAAAACATATACAACTATCACATATTGTGATATTTTTATCTAATGAATAAAAATAAAAGTAAATATAAACCAAACACCCTAAATGTCAAGGTATTTGGAATTGTAAAAAACACTTAATGTTCACCATCTCATTCAATCCAGGTGGTTGGTCTGCTGCCAATAAAATCTGCCAAAGACTTTCTAGACAGTATAAAAAGGTCTTAAAATCCCCACTAAAAGGAGCTGTCTCAACATGTTCCAATATAAGAAATGAAAATGTCTTAATATCACCACAAACCACTGAGTGTCTAGCAAAAGCATTGGAAATATCTCTTTCCTTTATTGCTAGGGTGTGTTCATAAATTCTCTGTTTTAATGCAAGAATTACAAAAAGCAACATAAACTACTTTAGTCGTGTTACAGTTATAATGACCCCTGGCCATAAAAGTTCTATTGATGTGACTAAACCTAATGGAAGAACTGCCCATGATGAATCTACACTGTCTACACTACCCACAAGGAAAAGTGCCAAAATTACTGGCCAAATTCCTGTAGTCAACATGGGTACTCCTTTCAAGAATAGTTTTAATGCTCACAGTACTGTTATAAGTGAACAAAGGTCTTTCACCAAGAGCCATAACCAAATCTGGATTACCCAGTATAACTTTCCAATTATCCAAAAGTATCTCAGGGATTCATGAAGCTTGCACCAGGCGCAGGTGTAGCGTAGGTGGTATAACACCAAATATGGCCGCTGAGTGATTCAGGAACGATCCAATTCCACGTGCACTACCGGCATACGCCATAACTGCGCAGCCCTCGGCTTAGGTATGCTAATAACCCCATGCGCAGTGCCGCACCATGCAAATGAAGGTACATAGCGATTCATGAAGTGGTGCAGGTGTAGCGTAAGCCTACAGAAAGGTAAACCAAAAAACACGGTTTACATTTTCTCAAACAGAACATCGGAGCTATGGAAGTTGACCAGACTCATGTATTGCAAAGTTAACATATGCCAATGGCTAAATACATAGCCAATGGCATAAGAAAAGATGCACAACACCTAAAAAACAACATTTAATGTCATGTCCACAGTAACACAAAGTACAACCACAGGGCATGTGTGCGCAAACTGGAACACAAAGAAAATATATACAAATTTCATAAAATCGCAATGTAATCCAAATCAGGATTTCAGCATAATACTCAATGGCATGCATGGTACACTACAACCAAGCTGCAAGGGTTGCTAAGGGTCTGTGAAAGTGTTCGGTGCGGTAACTATGAATTAGTAGTCAATGCCATGCAAATGAGGCAGGTAATACTGAATTGCAAATGTCCCGCCGGATTAAGGATGTACCATACGGTGCAGTGCTATAACACCGAGGAGTGTCTCAGAGGTATACATGACATCAGCAGTGGGGTGTGCCACCGTAGCTGTAAGCACATTGGAGCAATGCAAATCTGGCCTGGCCATTGCTAAGCAAAGCCGCAGGACAGGGGTGGGGAGGTAGGTATAGCATTGTTTAGCTGAGAGCACATATGGTGCCAAAAGTGCATGTGTACGGGGATGAAAATGTGCCCGAAACCCGGTAAGCGGATGCACGTGCCGTGAGCCATAGCACAAACAGGAAGGTCAGGGGAAGAATAGAAGGACATGCTGCAGTAAGGTAATTGGAGTACAACTGAGCAATTAACACCTATTAACTCACAGGGGGCAATCGACGGCAGCTGACACGTCTGCTCGCAGAAACCTGCAAAACAGGATAGGGGAGGTGTTGGATTGCAAAGAAAGGAGAACTGTCATAGCAGAGCAAAGCAAACCTACAGTAGACCAGCAATAGAACACATTACGCAAGATAAGCCAGGTCTAGGAAAGTACAAATGAAAGCAGGCTGCAGGATGCATGCCAGAAAATGGTAGGTGAAACGTGAAGAAATGTAAAGGGAAGGGCAAGAGGTAATCCACGGCAGCCAAATGTAATTCAACATCAAAGGCACCACAATAGTAGTTCCTGTAGTAAAACACATAAGATACCCTGTAGCTACGATCGTACATACACACCCTATGACATCATCGGTGTTCACAGCACAATAGTATAAAGTGTGAAAGCACCCCACACACACCTGTGTATTCCCAAATACTGCACCATAGGTGTAAACACATGGGGAACTTTTAAAATGTACATGTTGGGAGCTGCCATAGCTGTGATTCATCACCATGTGTTAGAGACTAATGGTGTTGTGGAGGATGATGCTGACAACCACCGTAGGCCCCGGAGGAGGAGAAGAGTGTTCAGACCAAGGGTAACCTACCAGGGGCTACATGATCTGGAGATAATAGAGCATTACAGGGTGGACATTGACATCTTACAGCAAATAGTTGAGCTGTGCCAGCCACGCCTGAGAACCAGAAACAACAGAGGGGAACCCATCCCAGTGGACACGAAGGTATATGTAAGCTTGCGAATACTAGCCACAGGTACCTTTCAAAGGCCAACTGGAGATATAATGGGGATCACACAGGCATCAGCATCCAAGGTACTACACCAGTTCCTGGATGCCATGTTACCACATGCCAATGAGCATATATTCTTCCTCCAAACTCAGGAGGAGTTGGCCAGCAATATGCGTCACTTCCACCATGTGGCACACTACCCGGAGGTACTGGGTGCGATAGACTGCATGCACATACATATCAAGTCACCATCCGGTGAGCATGGTAGGCACTACATAAACTGCAAGGGATTCCACTCCATCAACTGCCAGGTCATGTGCAATGCCCAGGGCATTATCATGGATGTGTGAGCTGGCAGCCCTGGAAGCTACCATGACTCCATATCTGGCATGCCTCACAGCTGTAGCAGGTATTTGTCAGGGGGGACATCCCACATGGCCATCTTGTGGGGGATGCTGGCTATGCACTGGAGCCGTGGATGATGACTCCCATCAGAAATGCACACACACCCATGCAAGAACGCATAACAGGCATATCATGCATACCAAAGGTATCGTCTGTTGGTATGTACAATATACAATAACAGGATACATATGGCTTGTAGTCACGGGACACTGTAACAGCATGATAGCTAATCTAAATGGAAGAGCTACTCAATTAACCATGCACAAAGGACATGTAATAGCTTCACAGGTTCATAGTGGGGTACTATGCAGTCTGGCAAGTCTATGTGTAAGCCCAACTACAGTGTTTACACCAGTGGCACCTCTCTAGGGTAGTGTCCTGTCTGTGAACAGCAGAGCCATGTGTTACCTGCACCTCTGCACAGTACAGCCACTGCAGTGATCCCTGGCATACATGTGTCTCCCATCCACCAAGTGAGGTATCACATGAACAGTGCTACTGAGTGTCCCTGCATGATGTACATAGGAATCATGTTTCAAAGCATGGTGAGTGTCTGGTTTGGGAATGTAACCCTCAAGCACATCCCACTCATCGTTGCATGTGTGCACATATCCATGAGCATGTTGCTCACAGTGGCTTTTGCTTATGTCGCTTATGTGGAGTATATCCATGAATATTGTTGTGGACATGTGCCCTGTCTGTTCAGCAGAGGTCACCCCTGAGTATGTAGTATGAAAATGTGTGCAGACGTGGTGTCCGTAGTTCTGCCGCATACGTCAACCGTCGGAGCTCAATAAACATCATGGCGTGTTAATGTTGTGGTATGTAAAGCCGTAGCTATTCTGTAAGGTACACCTGAAACAGGGTGTTGTACCCTTGAATGTGTGTATACGTCTGGAGTTCAGAGGTACAATGGGTGCCTATGTTCCAGCTACAAACCCAGTACAGGTAAGTGTGGCCACATAGAAGGATATCCACGCCACAGTGGCAATATGGTTATCAAAGGAGTGGGTGCAACATATGTGTGTACTACGATCACGTACAATGGGACATGTATGTAGGGTACTACCACCTATGTGATAGTCAGTGGGTGAATGGTGTAATGCAAAGGGGATGTTCATGCACCTTGTGTCATGCAGCTTGAGGCCATAATATTGATATCAGGTATCCGTCACAGTGACACCCTTATGGAGGTAGTCAGTATCAGCTGGTGGATCAATCATGGCGCTTTGTATACAGTTGTCTGGAAAGCTAGTCAGGCAAAGTCCCTCTGTGCTAGCCTGTACCCCAGGGAAGCATATACCAAACATGAGGGGCTCTATGACTGAGGACTGTGGTACGCCAAGTGTAACTAAAATACAGTAGGTACTATGGTATGCTACCCTCATTGTGTGCGTTCTGTCCGTGAGCCACTTTGCATAACATCCTGAGACATAGGGGTCGATGTGCAGGTGGATGTGTATGTTGTCAATACCAGAATGGAGAACGGTGCTGAAAGCCAATGACAGGACAATGTAGGCTGTGTGGACCCCCTTACCATCATCAACTACCCTGGTAACTGTATCAAAGGGGTCCACCAGCTGTAGGAGCCATGCTCTGGCCCTAACAAGTCCAACCTGGGTGGCATCAAAGGACCGGAGCCCACCAATGTCTCTGTGAATGACTTCCATGATGATGTGCCCCATAGCCTTGCAGAACAGTCCAGTCAGGCGTATAGGGCAATAGTCCCTCTTTTGCATTGTGGTGCCACCTGTGTGGAGTGTGATAACTGTTGCTGTGTGCCATTCAGGGGCCACAATGTCTGATGCAAGGCTATTACTGAATATGGTGGCCAAGTGGGGAGACATGTCATTCAGAGGTTTGTGTAAATCACAGCCTGGGATGTTGGACAGTCACATGGAGTCAGTGTTCCAGGCCTTATAGAGTGCAGGTTAGTACTGTGCAGTTGTGACCGCAGGGACACCGCAATGTTCCTGCATGGATTGTGGCCCTGTAGGGAGTGAGAGGGTGTAATGTTAGCATTGAACCCATCCGCCAGCATGTTGCCAACATCACTTGGTTCTGTAATGTTCCTGAGTAACTGTTGTATGTCAGAGCAGATGTGGGTATTGCCATTGACTACTGACATACCTCCATAATGCCTTGTGGTACACCCTGGAATGTGTCGCAGTAATGTTTACGTAGCTAGGTTCGGAGTATGTGAAGAGGGATCCCATAGCCCTACTGAGGCTGACCAGTGAGCTACCCCACCCATGGGATTGTACTCTACTTTGCAACAGCCTCCACCTGTTGTTGTAAATTATGTCCATGGAACTGGACCCCCAGAGTGGCTTCTGTTATCTGGTGGGTACCATCATGGCTCTGTGTGGAATAGCATGATCCATGCAGTCGTGTATTATGTGCTAATGAAGTGCACTGGGGTATGTTTCAGCGTTTGTATGTGCATTGTCCATCTGCACGGGTGTCATGATGTTAACTACTGCTGTCATAAGACATCTGTAGTAGGCATTGTAGTACTCTTGTACTGTGTATGCCGTGAAGGGTGTGGTGCCGGGATGTGGATAACAAGGGTGATTAGCATATGTTCGGAATCCACCAACGAGGGGATAACCCCAGGTGTGGAACACCAGTCACATGTTGGTAGTGTCCATGTCTAGGATATTGTTGGTCTTGGAGGTGGTGTGTATGGGTTGATCCAGCCGAGTGGAGGTTATGAATCCTGGACAGCATTGGCCTAATGTGTCGGTACATGAGTGGCTATCCCAGTTAAGTGTGGGGTAGTGTCAGTCTCACATCATTAGTACCTGTCTGAACCCTACTGTCCAGTACACCAAGAAATGAGGTCTGGTAACCGTGGGGTATGTTGTTGAATCCATAGCATGTTACAATGTGTATAGCAGTTCTGGCCACAGTTAGTTGCACGTGGAGCACCTCTGATGCATTGTGCTAAGTAACTAGCCAGGATGTGTGTACAACATAGTGGAATATGGGAACACCTCAGCCGTGGGTGTGCCGATCCAGGTTACATGACTGAAAGGTGTGGTCTGTGTATAACCTGTCATTGCAGGTGTGCTCTGCAGAGCCTAGAGGCAGGTCCCAGTCACTGCAGAGATATTGAAGTGGTCCATTATAAGGAGTGCCTTGCCTGCGTGCGTCAGAGATGAAGATGTCAAGCATTGTGTCACATGACCCCATGTTTTGATTGCCTGTTCCCGTTCTGGTGGTGAATGTTATTGGAAACTGTGAAAGACAGGCAGTATAGAAGCAGCAAGAGCCTTACATGTTATCTGTACACCCAGGGCTGACAGGTGCAGGTCATCTGTGCCAAAGTATCGTGTTTTGTTGACCATGTCAGTCAAAGCGGACAGATACCAGATGCCTGTGGAATGACAGCAGAAGCATAGGCAACTGTTGAAGTGACACAGTCAGTTGTTGTACAGTGGTATCAGGTCCGGATTAATGCATAATGCTCCCCAGGGCTTAACCCATACCTTCAGGGCTACAAGACCGGTGAGCAATTGCATGTCCCTGCACATGTAGTCTGTGAAGTTACATCTCAGGGCAGTTGCACTAACATGGAGAATGACAGTCACGTTGTACCTGGTGAGGTGTGGCATGGGTGCATAGATTATGTTGCAGAACCAGTTACCCGACAGTAAGATGTAAGCGACTATCGCCTTGTGTAGCCTGCTGAGTGGGACATCAGTGTGACCGCCTACAGAGTCACCTATGACTGGTGTGTTGTATATGTTATAACACCCTATTGGCTGTATGTGATGGGCACACATGAGTCTGTGGGCTATATGTTATTGTTGTTGTGTTTGGTGATGGGGGCTGCCTTTGGTGCCTACACAGAGTATGGAGAGGTACTGCACAAGTTGTACTCATATGTGTGGCCTGTGGTGGTGGAGATCTTGTGAGACTATGTGATGAGTGGGGTGTGTTGCAAATGTTACACATCCCCACATGATTGTCAGGTTCAGTCAGGGTTTGTGACAGCATTACCCCCAGCATGGCTGCATATGTGCATCTCCCACAGGCTGTAGTGTCGTATGTTGGGAGGTGAGCATTGACTGTGTACATGAGACAATTACTCTATTGTCACATGTACACCATGTTCATCATATAAACAGGCAATAGCACTGGTATGTGACAATTGGACATGCCTGTATATACAACCATGTCTCACAAGATATGTGAGTTACGTGTGTACAACAGCTGTTGTACTGTAAGCAAGCTGGAAATGTAAGGACAGACAGTGTACTTGTGAGAAATGGTGTGGGATGGGTGCTATATTAATCAGTAGCTCATGAAGTGCTCAAGTTCTGAACAAGTGCTGAGCATGAATATACAATACAGATAGGGTGTTGGATAATATCAACCCACAAGTGGTGATGACAGTCATAATTGGTGGCACCATACTATTACCCTGCTGAGTATGGTCTGCAAGTCCATGAACCATTATCAATGTAGATGTTAGCAGTACAGATGTAGATGACAGTACGGATGTTTGACTACATGTACCTTTGTATGTCACAGGAGTGTTCTAACAGTGGCCTGTTGACAGAATCAATGCTACAAAAGGTGCCAGAGTGACATGTGCATATCACACCAGTGCCAGCTACAGTAAAACAGGGTTAAAGTGTTGTACACCTCACTCATTGTAGCCCATACCACACAGACAAATGCGAGGCATCTGTGTATGTAAGGATGTGAATGGCCATGACCTATGAGCAATAGCTGTCTCAGTGTTGTGAACAACATACAGAATGGGCTTTGTGGGCGAAGTGTGTGACATATGTGCACATTCTGACAGATGATATCAGCATTGTCACTGCTAGGTGAATATCCCTGTACCCATTAACTACCACCTAGGCTGCGGTCAACATTATGGACACTGTAAGGGATGGTGCTGTGCAGTTTACCTCCCTGAGTTGGTGACGTTTCCAGGCCTCTTAGGTAGTCATACAAAGCACCCATGTCATGACAGGGTGCAATCCATGAGCATGGAGATCATTGGACAGGCATACTCAGCACTCGGGTGACAAATATTGGATCACATATCACCTTTAAGGGGTATTGGCCATGCGTGGATGGGTGATACCAGCCTTCACAAGCCTCACCTCCACTATGCAGCATGATGGCTGCCTTGCATAAAGACATGTGCTACACTATGATGTTGGACATGCTACATGTACATATCCTGATCTGAAAGACATACGTCATGGATAGCCACCGTCCTACTACTAGGATCGTCACATGCTGGACAGATCCCTGTGCCATACATGTGACATACTCCCGCCATACCATGCAGCCCTGTCCATCAAAGCTGCTCATGTCATCTCTGTCATACATGGTAGATGTATCATCAACTGTCTGGATCAGTAATGTGGCACTGATGCACCTCGCGGTGGCAAAATGGCTGTCGGATACAGCTAGGAAACCTTGTCCGTACATGCTATAGTTGATAACCATCCCTGTGAATGACGTCCGACTAGCCATTGTCCCATGTCTATCACATGTGCAACACAGGCGATCCGTGGCAGGATGTTGAACAGCTGTACAGTGCTGTGTCGATGTTTATGGCAAAACACATACATGTAAAGGTTTCCATGTGTATGTGTGCATTGTCACTGCTCAAGTCCATTAAGGCAGTGTATGTGTTGATATGTGACATATACACAACATCAAGGTCAACAGCATTACCGTGGACACATCCTGGCATGTGCTGATAGGTAAGGACACCAGTGCAGGCAAACAGACATGCTCACATCAAGACAGCATTCATGTGGAGTATGAACAATGTAATGAGGTGACACACATATATGGCGATGATATCCAATGCAGAACGGGTGTTACATGTGTGTGACACAAACATGTCAGTCGTGTCCGTGTCATGATGATTTGCAAAGATAACTACGCAGATATACTAGATTTACTAGAAATGTATGTGCAGCAGTATCTCTGTATACCTCTGATACTGTGACCTGTCACCATCATTATGTCTTACAGATAATGCCTCGTTCACGCCTGCCAGCATACAGCCACCAGGAGGATGATGTCCTCATCCCCTACCTCCATGAGAACTACGAGGTGTTTTTCAGCCATGTGCCACAGCATGCCCAGCAGCATGATGACCTGTGGCAGGATCTTCACAGGAGGGTGAATGATGTGGGTGGCCATAACCACACCTACCAGCAGGTGCGCAGACACTGCACGGACTTGATACAACATGCAAAACAGCATGCCACTGCAATCGCCAGGGAATAAGGTGGAACAGGTGGTGGGCCACCAACCCAGCCCTCACTCACACACACCGAGGAGCTACTGGCCAGTCTGGGGACACCCTCAGAACAGCATCCACAAACACTAGCTGCCATCATGGAGGTGGGTGTCTCCCAACCAATGAGCCTGGAGTTGCCTGGTAAGTCAGTACTGCACATATGACTATTATATCCCATTTAGTTGCATGTGTCACTGTGCATTATGTAATGTAACATCATATGCAAGTTATGTTGACACACATGCTGCATACTACAGTATGCTACCCTGTGTATGCACACATGTGCATACTATATGCTATTGTACAGGCGAATGTGTTAACATGCACAGTGCACCCTGTGGCTGTCATACAGTCATGGATAATGTTCAAACTGCTGTGTCACCCCTATACAGATACCTCTGGTGTGCCGCACAGACATCAGTCCATTGCAGGTGAGACTGTCATCAGTATCAGGCATGTTAAAGCATAGATCTATTCACCATGTGGCCAGTTAACACTTGTACACTTGATGTTCGGCCAAGTCATGATGTACAGGTCGCATCACCCATCATTCACACTGGCTACCCATGTGCAATATATACAAACAAAATGATACACCGACATGAAACCACAGTATCTGTCTTTGCTACATGTGTGGACAGTTGTGCATACAACGGTGGAGGTGTTGTACAATGTAGGCATATGTACTATACATTGGAACAACACGTGTGGTACGCAAACAGTACCACATAGTGAGCTGGGATATGGGCAGCCCATAGGAGTCACCATTGTGTTATATGCCCCTGCAATGGGTGCACACATTGTGATGTGCCATCTGACATTCCCAGACACGTAGTGTTCTGGCTGCAATATTGTCACACTATCCAATAACACATACCCCACATACCAAATATACAACCCGTTGTCTGCATAGCCCTGTGGATGGTGACATATCTGACATCTATGGGTGTATGTCACATGGGACAACACAGACATTTGAGATAGATGGCCATCACAAACATTTGGCCAACACATGTTCACACATGGCCATGGGGGATGGCCAGAGACATGTAGCCACACAGTAGATGTGATGTGTATACTCCCTGTTGCACATTGTCCACACATGGTCCAATTATAGCCTTAGTTGACTGATTATACATTTGATGTGGTACACTGGACATCCTAAAAGCCTGTGCACAGCTAGTGGAGGTGTCACTTAAGTCTACCATATAAGATGTGTTGAACATCACGACTGTGTCATAGCATGACAGTAGTCACCTGTACAGCTTCCAGAGACATTGACACCACATCAGGCCACAGATACTGTACATTTCCCTTGCTGCTGTAGGACATCACCATTAGCTGTGCACCTCGTGTGTGTGGTACATCAATGTCATGTGGGACAAGTTGAATTGACAAGTCTGCCATGTGTGGACATGGTTGCCAGGCAGCTAAGACTCTGTAGTAGTTGTGCAGTGGTGTCATCTGTAGGTCTTCCAGTGACCTGTCACATGACACAGCATGGTTTGGTGTGTATACACCTCAGCATCGTGGGTCACAATCCACAGTTATGTCATGGGTATGCATGAAGTTTTGGCTATGCAATGTGTGCATATTATGCACTGTATAGCAATATAGATGCCTCGTGATGTCATGCAATGGCACAGTGTCTGTACTTCACACTGTATAGCAATGTAGATGACTCACACTACCCTTCCATGCTCATGCACATTTGATAAACATGCATTCTATCTGTAGGGCATACAGGCAACACTGCAATGTGATGCCCATTACAACGCTGTACATGTGTCAGGACACCATTGTGTCAGACATGTATGCATGTTAATGCACACGTCAGCAGATTACATGTCAAGGTCACATCAGTCATGTGTACTGTTAAACTGTTCTGGTCCACATGGTGTATCACGGGGATGCATGCTTACTACCATGATTGTGTGAACTGCATGGCTACTGATATGACACCTGCTTGCTGTAGTGTGCACCCCAGTGAGGTATGCTAACTAACACTATTAATGTCTGAGCTGCATGCTGTCTGCTGTATCACATGCATGCTGCATGCCGTCTGTCAAATCACATGCATGGTGTGTCTGTGTGTGTGTGTGTGTGTCTGTGTATGTGTCTATTGTAATTTAGCGTCTTTCTTTGCATTCACAGATGATGTAGGTGCGTAACCCTTCTGCGGTCCATCTGATGTTAGTGTCCCCACAGATACTAGCAGTGATGAACATATGCATGAGGTACAGGCAGGGTTGTCAGGGGCTGAATCTGTGCCAATGGTTGCCATCCCAGCAATGTCCCCCTCTTCCCCGCACACAGTTCTGCTGCCAACACATACCGCATCACCAGTGGCCATAGAGGAAAGACAGTCAGCGTCTGTTAGCGTGGAACAGGAACGTGTGGTGGCTACAGACAGTGTGACTCCACACCATGGTGTCAATGTAATGACTGCAGATGTGCCACACAGGCATGTGGCCGGTGCTGCTCGTAGGAAGACCTCTAGCAGACATGCACCTGCAGGACAGAGTGCAGCAGCTGGTATCACCAGACGCATGTTCCAGACTGTAATGGTGGCACAGGCACGTGCTGAATGGCAGAACAGAGAAAGGCAGAGGCTGCAGAGGGCTGCTATCCGTACTCTAAATGACAACATCCAGGCATTGGCAAATGCTCAACACCAGATTGCTGATGTTCTGGACAAGTGATTGGGTGACATAGTTGGAATCCTTGACCGTGGCATGGCAATCCGTGAGCGTGAGCTGTCTGTGCTGGAACATCTGGTAGGAGTGAGGTGTAGGCCACATGGACGTAGGCCAGCTACACCACCTAGTGCAGGTCAACTTGAGCGTGTCACCTCACATGGCCACTCCCATAGTGCCAGTAGCAGTAGCAGTGCAGCTGGTGCTGCGCTGTCCACACCAGGACACAGCAGGCCATGTGGACATGGCCCTGGATGTTCCCAGTGGGGACACGGTTCCAGTGGACATGTGTCATCAGACAGTAGCCAATCTGTACCTCCGCCTGGTAGTGCCTGTGCAACCCCTGGCAGGCACAGGTCACATGGCCGTGGCTGGACACAGTGAGCTGTACATCCTGGTCTGTACAATCTGGAGCTGTCAATAATACCCCTGTGTAGGCCTCACAAAAGGCAGAACTGTATGCACACATACATGCACACAGCAAACACATCTGTAGGGCACCACAACACCCACATGCATACTGAACAGACATGTCCAATCAGATCACTGGCCCTTACCCACACACATGATGTCATCCATTGGTGCAGCTTATGCCCCTGGCAAACATTATCACCCTGTGCATATGATGAAGCCTGTGCCACATCCCTGTCATCCACACCATCGGTGCAGGGACATGCTCAAATGGTCTGATGCACAGGGTGAACAGAATAGTGAGAGAAGTGTATATTACATTAGTTGTGTAAGAATAGTGAGAGAAGTGTATATTACATTAGTTGTGTACTGTTGACATGCACCAGACATACCATGTAGTACAGGTTTAGCATGCATTATTATATGTTCACAGTATGTGTCCCGGTAACAACAGTAATAGCATGTTGGTAATGATGCCCTGGTTCCCTCCTTATGGTCTACTTGCATGTGCCTACAGGTAGCAGTCTTTGCAGTCTCCCATGTGTAACTGTGGAGTACTCACAGGCATGTATGGCAATATCAGCATGCTATACATAGCCTCAACCTGACTGTTGAAAGGCTAACATACCACAGATGTCCACACATATACTGATCCAGAAGCATGTGGGATGTTTAATAGGCTACAGTAGCTAGAGACGTGACATCCATACCAGGTCACATCACAGGTATGTTGACATGGTGCAGGGGTTGTACACAGCGGTCTGGCCGATGACAACGTTAGAGGCCACTTGATAGCATGAGGCCTCACTGTGCAGCAGTAATACCCTGTCACATTACAGGAACATGCCCACCCTCACGGGGTCAACAACACTATAATGCACACTCCATAGTGTTGTGGTGAGGACTCCTGCCTATGTGGTAATCACCCTCACAGTACTGTGCACCCACACGATGTGAAACAGAGGAAGAACATGTACAGGTAGCCAGTATGGCTGAGACCGATGGCATCAACAGGGTAGTAGACTGCATCACCATGAGGGGTTAGGGATCCTGTGTGTTCTGTATGGTAGCATACACCCTCACTCCATGTGACAGACAGCCATACATATATACACACACACACACACACACACTGTGGAGACCACAAATGTCATTCACATATGGATAGCTGATATGTGTGTGATACACACACCACCCCTGCCTACGTCATGCTTTCCACACTGCAGTATGTACGGATCTCTACAACAGTGTACAGGGGTGTGTAACAATTGGGATGTATTCCCCACCATATGTGGCATATATGGTCACACAAACAAACACACATGGCAGTACTGTGAATGATACACCTGCTATATGATGATACGTCTGACAGACATGCAGCTGTATTGGCCGCATTATGTGTACCAACGCTACCTCCGGCAATTGTGCTGCTATATGCACACAGGAGGATGTAAGTGTTACAGGTGTCAAGTGACTTACAGTCAGTAACACCTGACCGCTGTGTAGGTTTTATGTCTTCACCGTCAAGTAAAAGTAACATAGCGTACTGTTTGCACATGTAATGGTAGGATGGCGTGTGACACACCTGTGAGCCATCCCTGGCAATCATCCATCTGCACAGGTGGATCACCACTTTATGTACACACGTCCATCCATACCTGATGTACATCCTACCATACTGTCAGTATTTCACCATATACAGGTGTCAATGACGGGGCTGCATTGCAACTGCATGTTGTAGTTAGGCACAGATGAGTTACATACATCAGCTACTGCACATGCATGGTAGCTGCATGCACACTACAAATTGTACATGTGTGTTGGTCCTACATGCCTGTCATGTAGCCATGTATGTATGCATTGCAATTGGTGGACATGTGTGATGACATACATAACACATGGACTGTTGTATGATATGATGGGTGTCATGGGTAACTAGTACAGAGGGAATGTGTCCTTGGTCAACATTGCTACCTCATGTACTGTTAGCATTCAACAGCCATGGACTCACCTTCCATTTGCGTGCGTGTGATTGCTGTAGCCACTTGTCTGCATGGAGGACAGCAAATGCTATGCTATGTACATATGTGTTGTGTGTGTGGTCCATGCACATATCCAAACATGTGTGTTCTTTGGTGTACAGCGACAGTCATCTGTCACAGCTGTGTAAGACCCAGGGCCCCTGTTATGTGTAGAGTCAACCTGGTTATGTACAGTGGTATCATTGCAATGCATATCACATGATGGAACCCTGTCAGTACATGTGTAGTCTGCACAGTTGCTGTAGACCTATGTACAGTCCACTGGTCATGAGTCACATGGTGTTGTGGTAATGTATGGCTGTGTATTGCTGGTCCAACAACATTGTGATGTCTGAGGGCTACATAGTAGACTGCGGTGTGTACCTCTGTGATCTGCACCTGAGACATCTGTGAAGGCTCCTGAGTGTGTACTGGTCAGTACATGTGAGTAGCCTTCATGTAAGTGGGGACAGTAACACCATACTGTGCCCTTTTGTGTTTAGAATCCTTGTGCATGCAAGACGGCCCTTTGCAACTGCTAAGTGTGTGAGCATGCCAAGTATGCCATTGTGTATATGGACACACAGTACATTCCACACTGCGCCCTTCCATGTTTAGAATCCGTGTGCATGCATGATGACCCTTTGCAACTGCTACGTGTGTGAGCATGCCCAGTATGCCGTTGTGTAGATGGACACAGTACATTCCAACCTGCGCCCTTCCGTGTGTAGAATCCGTGTGCATGCAAGACGGCCCTTTGCAACTGCTAAGTTTGTGAGCATGCCCAGTACGCCGTTGTTTAGATGGACACACAGTACAATCCAAATGGACGTGTGATACTAAGTGTGTGGGCATGCCCAATGACACCTTGTGTTGGTGATGTGCCTCTGTGTATGCGCATGGCAATTGACATCCTGTATAGCGATGGTGGTGATCCAGGCAACAGATGTCCATTTTCCACGTCACGATGGATGTCCACATTGAACACACTGGTAGACTGTCTTGAAGGGTGTACTGTCTGTGGTGCTTCCCGTATCTATGTAGTGTTGTTGTAGTGCTCTGTAGATAGGCAGTTGCCCCGATCACACCACTGCCGTGTGTTTGTCTACGTCTACCTTGGGACAGTAATATGCTTTTAGACTGCACACTCTATACATTCCCTATCGGCATCCTTGCCTTTGCGGATGATGTCATCCAACTAGAAGTATGCCTCTGGGAGTGCTGTGTTCACTAATCTCGGTAGCGCATTCTGTAACTGCATAATGCTGTAGTGTGATAAGGTAGTTAGGTGTATGTTCAACTCCCATTCCTGCCAAGTGTGTCCCTCTGTGTGTGTGTGTGTGTGTGTGTGTGTGTGTGTGTGTGTGTGTGTGTTTCCAGCTGCCTGGGGACAGAGTAGTGCTTTTAGACAGCTCACACCACATACATTCCCTATCGGCATCTTTGCCTTTGCGGATGATGTCATCCACTTTGAAGTATGCCTCAGGGAGTGTTGTGTTCAGTAATCTCGGTAGCGCGTTCTGGAACTGCATAATGCTGTAGTATGATAAGGTAGTTAGGTGTATATTCAACTCCCAGCCCTGCCAAGTGTGTGCCTCTGTGTGTGTGTGTGTGTGTGTGTGTGTGTGTGTGTGTGTGTGTGTGTGTGTGTGTGTGTGTGTTTTCAGCTGCCTGGGGACAGAGTAATGCTTTTAGATGGCTCACACCACATAAATTCCCTATTGGCGTCTTTGTCTTTGCGAATGATGTCATCCACCTAGAAGTATGCCTCTGGGAGTGCTGTGTTCAGTAATCTCAGTAGCATGTTCTGTAACTGCTTAATGCTGTAGTGTGATAAGGTAGTTAGGTGTATGTTCGACTCCCAGCCCTGCCAAGTGTGTGTGTGTGTGTGTGTGTGTGTGTGTGTGTGTGTGTGTGTGTGTGTGTGTGTGTGTGTGTTTCCAGCTGCCTGGGGACAGTGTAATGCTTTTAGATGGCTCACACCACATACATTCCCTATCAACGTCTTTGCCTTTGCGGATGATGTCATCCGCCTAGAAGTATGCCTGTGGGAGTGCTGTGATGCCAGAACTTGGTAGCACATTCTGTTACTGCATAATGCTGTAGTGTGGTATACTAGACAGGTAGATGCTCGATTCCAGGGCATGGCAGGTGTGTGTGTGGCAGTTATACTGTATGTGTTGGTATCTGTGGGTGGCTAGCTGCAAGATGTGTTCAGTTTGTTTTGTTGCTGACCTATATAGTATCCACAGCCCGCATATTCTGCCAAGACACTGGGTTGTCAACACATACATTCGCCAATAGGTCTGGTGAGTAACTGTCAGCAGCCCTACTCTTACCCTTGCTATGATCTGACCCATGTGATGCAACATAACACACGTGCCTTGATATTAACAACACTACATGATGCAGGTGGCACATGTAGTTTCCTTTCCATTCCTGTCTAATGCATTGCTTTCATGTGGTTCGCTGTTGTGATATAAATGCCATATCTACATATGTGTGTACATGTATATGTGTGTATGTATATATACATATATATATATGTCCATGTATATATGTATACAAAAAATATACTTGATATATGTAGATGTAGAGGTGGACATAGATGTGAACATATGTCTGGGGACATCAGCACTATTGGCTATTTGTGCCGGATGATCTGTACGTGATAACCTGGGATCTATGTATATCTGCCATGGCATGATGTTAATGCACATCGTCTGTGGTGTGCAGGGCCACGGGTTGTAGTCATGTAGACACTGGTTATTTTGTTGCTGGGAAGACCATGGGACATCGAATATGGTGATGGAAAGGCACCTGTTGCCAGTTGTGTGTGGATCTGAGCGACACTGAGCAGTGACTAATATGTTGGAGGTTCGGTATGGGTCATATAACTATTCATTAGAAGACTATACTATGTAGATGACGTTGACTATGGTGTATCACATTTATCACCAGGGTGTGCTGCTGGTCCCTGGAGTGTATGTGTGTAGTCAGCCAGGTGCAGGTCTCGAATATAGTTGACAGCATGGGAGGGGGGGTCAGACATACTGTACGTACATTGCAGAACTGTGCCTCGGGAGTGCTCCTGCCTTAGCACACCTAAGCTAGGGGTGTGTCTAAACCTGCCTGGTGATGTTGGGAGGGATGACAGCAGTGGTGGGGTAGTCAGGGTGTACAGGCTGCACAAACAGGTGTTGATCAGCACAATCAGCTGATGACATGGCCAGCCCGCACATGAACAGTACATTAATGCGAGCAAGCAGCATACACACAGGTTTCATCCACACTCTACTCCAAAGGTGTATACCTGCAGGGACATTTCACGACACAGTCCAACCAAATGACACGGGCTGCAGCAGGCAACATATACCAACATGTGCAGGAGGCTGGGGCAGTGAGTATGTGTATGCTGCCGAACAACCCTTACTGGTGTGACATAAGACTTTATAGACCGAGGGTGACTTACCAAGGTCTACATGGGCTGGGGATGTTGGAGCACTATGGGGTGGACAGAGACCTCCTACAGCAGCTTGTTGACCTGTGCCTAACACATCAAACAGGCCAAGGGAAATGCATCACAGTGGATACCATGGGATGTGTTGGCCTAGGTGTACTAGCCACAGGTACCTCACACAGCACAACTGGGGATATCATGGGTATCTCACAGGCATCTGCATCCAGAGTATTGCACCAGTTCACAGGTGCCATGTCAACACATGCTAGTGAGCACGTACAGGTCCTCCACACACGTGATTAGTGGACCAGCAATATTCATCTGTTCAACTACATGGATGAGTACCCTGGGGTACTGGGTGCTATAGCCTGCACACGTAGCACCACCCGGGGAGCAGGGTAGGGTCTACAGTCAGTGCAGGGGCATACCCTCCAACAGCTGGGCCATATGCGATGGCCAGGGCAAGAGATTTAATGTATGTGCTGTCTGCCCTGGCAGCTATGATGTGTCCGATATATGGTGTTTGACACAGCTGTAGCACACCAATGCCTATATGGACATCCCCTACAGTCTCCTAGTGGGGGATGCTAGGTAAACACTGGTGTAGTGGCTTATAACACCCATCAGTAATGCAGACACACCTGAACACTCACACCATACTGAGGCGGATGGACAGGCAAGACATATACATGTGCATGTGTTTGGGATGCTCGGTTCACAGTTCTGGTATCCGGACACATCTGTTGAGGCTCTGCAGTATTCACATGCATACAGGTTGTTATGGTATTTGCTATGCTTCACAATGTTATCCTGCAGTAACAGTTGCAGCAGGAACAGCATGGGGCTGGGCCACACAGCCCAACACCACTGCCAAGGCCTGTACAGACACAGTGTGACTTGGTGAAGGAACTACCTGAGTAGGGCACAGTCGGTGAAAACCCGTGCACAGTATGACCTGCCTTGGCAAAGAGGCAACACAAGGCATATGCACTGACACAGTAGGTACCCACGGATTTCCCCTCTCTGACCCGCGCACAGTACAATGGATGCCAAACATGACAGTACCTGTGCTCGGCCATGTATGGGAGGTGCACTGTGTGCATCCGACATAGGCAGCACTCCAGCACCGTCCTCAAGTCCGTAACACAACCAGGGTATGTCTATTGACCTAACAAGTGGCAGTTGTATTCGAATGTGTACTTACCCAATGCTATGGTATGTATGTGAGCATACAAGTGACTGTGGTGGCCAAATGTTAGGGCAGCAGACAGTACACATCCATAGTGGCACCATGACCACTGTAGCACATACGGGGGTCACAATGGTAGCCTGTAGTGCACAGGGTGTCCTAACCCACTGCAGATTTGGGCTGACCATCATGTGTGTCCGTACAGCCCACACACGTTCCATGCAGCTGGACAGATGTGGACCAATACAGACAAATGATATACGATGGCCTATGGATATGCCCAATGACTGACCCCAACCTCCTTTGACACACACAGACGACAGCATGCCAGGCTGTTTGATGTAGGTTGTGTAATAGGACATCCAACACCACTGTGCTGGTAATTAATGCTGGGAACTGACATACCCTGGTATCCCTCTAACCAGCAATTTAGGTAGGTCCACACACTGACATGGAGTACCCGGCAGATCAGTACAGTAGTGGCAGATGTGTACAACTGTTGGCTGTGCCCCCCATCACACCTACACATGTGAGAGTCATGTGCACCACCCACAGTGCTGTGTAGGACTGTGGTTGTGGTTGCATGTCCCCCCACGCTATACAGACATGTAGCAACTGTCAATGCCACATGACCATTAGCTACCCTGCAGACACAGCATGTCACTTATCTGCGTAGAATGGAGGGGTCAGCAACACAGTACTAACTATCTGGACATGTGACACTTGCAATACAGTTGACCATACTTTGCATGCTCACACACATGATGGTATTGTCAGTCTACAGTCATACTGGGCATGCTCACACACTGAAACACAGGACGGCCAGGCATGCACACACCAATGGTCTGGACATATCTGCCAGTACATTACTGTACTGTTGGATGTTTGCGCTGTATGGTGTTTGCGGTCTATTGTCTGTACATATGCCATGGTCTATTGTTAATTCACATGAGCTATGTACGCAGGGTAATTTTACCATCACGTGTATAGGGCGGTTCTTTGTTTGTGGACAGGCCACGCCTTTGGATACAAACCGGGTAAGGCACAGTCCAGCAGGTGGGAGCTGTTGTGCGTGGGTTTGCACAGTGTTAAGCACTGCTGACCTCTGGTCACAGCACCTTATACACGTTTAGACTCCACATTTCTTTGACAGGGCACTACTGGCAAACTGGTAGACAAACACGCTTACAGCTGCTCGCTCTCTGACATTTCCGCTTACATTTGTCACTCACGCTGGGTGTGTGAGATACCTTGTGATGCATATTACATCGGACTACATGACTACAGTATCGGGTATGTGTAACCATTTTGCGATGGCAGCCGTTTGACTGTATGGACTTGGCGGCCAGTCCAGTGACGTAATCATATTATATGCGTGTTCCTCGTACGATCTGCTCCCATCTGCCTGATACATGGGAACCGATACTCTGCAATGCTGACATGTGACTTGAGTTTGTTAACGCAGCTGTCTGCTGAGTCATGCTACCGCATACCTACTGCACGTTGACCACTTTTCAGATTGCACGACGGGAGACTGTAGGAGTGACACCTTTCCCACTTTGCATGGGACAGTCCCTCATTACACATCACATGTGACAATACCAGAACTCTCCACCAATCAGGGACACATTTCTGCAGAATCAGAGACAGGTCATCAAAAACAGGGACACTTTTACAAAAGTAGTGCTATTAACTTGACACACTGACAGAATCAGAGCATATGACTTAATACACATATTCTGAAGTAACAGTTGTTTATAACTCTTACTTATTTTCATTAGTCATTAAGTGTAATTCACCACCTTTCCTTCAACAGCCACTACTTTTAGGAGGGATTAAGAAGGACACAGTCAGACTTTCAGTCAAACCCAGGGACGTACCTGACATTCAGGGACAGTTGAGTGGTATGGACAATACTCTAGCCATTGCAACTGTCCTGATTAGGGGACCTTCTCATGTTGTAGGTGTCTGTACTGGTTGCTTGTTACAGGTCTTGTGTAACTGACATGTCGATATGTCATATGTAGTAGCATAAGCAACTATACTGCTGCTAGACTACTTTTTCATTTGTTCCGATATGTATATTTCTGTACTATGCATGGCTGTAAGTATGTTCTGCCCTGGTACGTCTGACAGTTCTACAGAGCAGGTTCCACTTTGGCCATTCAGACTGGTGGCGGCCCTATAGACCCGATATGTAGAGCTATCACATGTGTCAAGGCAACACATACCCACAGCATACCTCTCAACTGTCTCTGATTTTCAGGGCTGTCCCTGATTTTGACTCAAATTTTAACTCTGTCCCTCTTAAACCCTCCTAAAACTAGTGACATTTGGAGGAAAAGTGGTGAATTACACTTCATGAATAATGACAATAATTAAGAGTTACAAACTTCTTTTACTTCAAAAAATGTGTATTAATTCATATGCTCTGATTCTGTCAATGTTTCCAGTTAATAGCTCTAATATTTTAAATGTGTCCCTGATTGTCCTTGTGTTTTCTTGACTTGTCCGTGATTCTGTTGAAATTTGTCCCCAGTTGGTTGAGAGGTCTGACCCACAGCCAGTAGTACACGGACGACCTCCACGGTTTGCGTACGTTAAGGTTATTCATGTAGCATTATAATTGATAATACTGTTTCCTATTACATGTAGCTGTTACTGATACAACAAATTGATGTCTGACACCGCTACACACACTATATAGCCTCCATTCCCGAACTCACAGGCCATGTGCCATAACTGACATTTTGCAAGACACAACTTCCCAGACGGGTGTGTCCCTCACAGGCGTATGGGTGTTTAACCTCTTCTATTATGCTATCATCTACCTGAGGTGGTCAGCAACATATGCACTTTCCGTTAGTAGCAGAATTCACATACCAATGGATGTGAATGAACACTGTATCAGGAACAATGCATAACACCCTGTGGGACACATTTAGACAATTGGTTCTATTAACCAGACACATTCACAGTCACAGAACATATGTATTAATTCACGTTTGTCAAGGTACATGCCGCTTATGACTCATACATGTTGTCATCTGTCATTACCTGTATTCCGCCACCTGTTCACCTAATATCAGTAGTTCTGGCAGTGTTTAGTTAAACTTTGTTACATTCTGATACATAACTATGGGCGTCCATGCTAATCGGGTACACGGCACTGTGTAGGTCTCTATGTATTCCCCGATGGTTTACAAACTATCCGGTAGATGTGCTCTTCAGGTTTGGGAGGTGTAGGCGTATGCTATGCCCACACAGGAATATTAATGACTTCCACTGGGTGGGCCTACTACATCTCTGCCAACCAGCACCTGCACACTTAAGCCCATTAATGCATACCCATGGTCCACCTACCTGGCACCCCTCTACAGCAGGCATGACAAATACTTACTGCCAGCGCAGCTGGGGTATGAGCACACCCCTACACATTGCCCACTCTCTCCATCTCAGGACACATGTCGTACATTTTGTCAACCCATATATTATCACACTTGCACAGCCTACTGTTCTATGTACACCTACATGTTGCTCGTATTAGTGTCAGCAGATTCTTTCATACCCTGAATTTTTGGGGTCCCGCAAGGGACACCGTTATCCATGTTTAAAGTGTAGACCTTGCAGAACTCTCCCACTGGTCCTTTCCTACTGGTGTTTTGGACAGCGGCAGTGTATTGATCTGTATTGCCTGTCTGTATGTCTGTCTGGCCTAGCTGGGTGATGTGGGGGGTACAACGTTTCTTTATTGGACCTCCCAGTCACAAATGCCTGGGCTGTAAATATGTTACCCCTAATTGCTGTGAAGTAACCTATTTATGTGAATGTGTATATCTACACTGACATATAGTTTGTTTTGTGTGTATGTGTATATATCACTACCTGTTGTTTGTGTATATATATCTATCTATATATATCTGTAGTATATCCTTGTGTGTGTGTGTGTGTGTATATATATATATATATATATATATATATATATATATATATATATATATATATATATATATATATATGTATATCCGTATGGATATATATGTTTATGTAAATTAATATAGCTATGTGTATATATACGTTTTTATATATACATTTGTGTGTCCGTTAACTTATACATTTCCCGGACATGGACACTTACACATGCGTATTGGTTTTATCCCTGCTTCAACAGCATACTACTGCCTTAGTCATTCTGACACCGACACTTCACTCCGGTGAACTTGTGCTCAGTATATTGCATGTTATGCAGCGGACAGATGTCACACGTTTTTCATGTCTGGGGTGCCGCTGCTAACTAGGTTGTGATAGTGTCATTCGACATATTCCTCATATGCACAGCCTATTTTTCCTGCTACTGTGTTTGTTTCTGTACACATTCATATTATTACTGTTGATAGGATATGTGTTTGTGTTACTGTGACTGTACATCGACAAATTGTTGTCTTCATGTAGTTGTGTTTTACTGCTTTTCCCGGTTTGGGGTTGTCACAGCAGAATTCTGTTCTGCTCATGGGTGGCGTATAGGGGTTTCCCTTCCCATTTGACTATTTCATTAATTTATACATACAATGAATATTATTCTGGACATCTGTTATGAATTCACTACAGGTATGCAATAGTCCTGTCAACAGATGGGACAGTTGGTTGGTGTACTTCTGTGTACGGACCTCTCTTATACTCGGGGACTCGTGTCTGCAGGGACAAGGCTATGACAACTCAGGGACAATCATGGACACTTCTACCATATTAGTACTATTAACTTGGAACGTGTTGACAGATTCGTAATACTACTAATTTTCTGCAGTTAAATGCGTCTATTACTCTTCATTGTTGTAAGTAGTCATTCTCATTCAACACCTTTCTCCCAAAGATCACTGGCTTTGTGAGTTTTTAAGGGTCTGGCCAGTTATTGTGCGAATGCTCTGACCATTGGTATCATTGACATTGTCATATGTACAGGTTGTGCTGTATTCTGGTGACTAGGGTTGGCACCTTTTCAAATGGCCAAGATGGGACATTTTCGGAACACACATCAGATTTTACAAGCCGACACATACCCACGGTCAGTACAACAGATAGAACTTTACTTATTTGTCTACATAAAAGCCTATTGTTGTAGCGGTTTAGTTGCTTATTCTGTTTCTTGTAACATTTAGGTATTGTAGATACTGCAATAATTATTTTCTGTTACTATTACATAACATATGGGACATAATTATGTCCTACAATCCCAGGGCATTTGCCATTTGAAATGTCTTTTGTCAGGACACAACTGTCCAACGATGGACTGCCCTCGCAAAGTGGGACAGATGATAACCCTACTGCGGACACCAGATTGTTTGGGCCAACACATCGCCACGGTCAGTGCAGGTTTAGAACATTCATTTGTTTCCTAGCTGTGAGCCTTATACCTTTGGCACTTTTGTTGTTTGCCTGTTTCTTGTACAAATTACATTTATTCTATCCTGACGTGACCGCTTTAGGCAACTGTTACATGCAGTATGGTGCATAGTTATTTCCTACGGTCACAAGACATTTGGCATTGTATCATTGTTGGTCAGGTCACACCTACACACACATTAATTGTCCCTCACACAGTGAATCAGGGGTATCCTGTTTACGTCAGTGCCTTCATCACCCTTATACCATGTGCCACTATGCGAATGTGTGCAATATATTCTCTCGCTTATTTGTGTCGGGACACGTGCGTCACGGGCAGGTGTTTGATCCTGGGTAGTAGGTTATGCATGACCATTTAGGGCTGGACAGTGTCGTGCACCACTAATGCACATTCCAACTTGTGTCCAGATATCTACAGGACTGGACTTCGTGTCTTCCATTCTAATGTTTACACAGGTTACTTATCCCATGAGGGATATCCCAAAAATTGAACAAGACCAAAACAAGACAAATACCGACCATTCTTCTGGTGTTATGACAATGTGCTGGGGGGTTACATGCAAGGGATACATTGTGTGCAATCCTGCAACTGCCTAGGGTGACACTACCTACTACATATGAGTAGTGGTCACTACGTGTAGATGTGGCTGCACCAAACCAGTAGGCCAAGTATGGCTGGATTTGGTGGACGTTCAGGTAAGGGAGCGGGTTGTGTGATGTGGAGGGGATGCTGGGTAGTCCACTATGCATCCAGGTGTGTTGCATTTGTTATGGCCAGTTCCATCAGGACCAATTTGTGGGTATGTGCCGGTGACATGTCTATACATTTGTATTGCACATTTCAATATTCATATGTTTGAGGGATTGTGTTCTACAGTATGGCCCGTCTGGTTGTATTGCAGCTGTTTATACATGTTTTTGTGTTTCTTTCAGCTTCACCCGCTGCTCCCTCATACACCTCTGGTTCACCTATTCTGCATACGACACAGTATCGCCTTGGAGGATTGTACCATTACCCATCCCCCCACACACACATATTCCTCACACCCCATACATCACTGCTTTGGTTGTTGGCCCATGACATGGCCAGAGTAACACATTGAATACCCTACATATGTCAGGCACCTGTATGGTTGTGTGGACTACCCTGCCATGTTTGCTTTCCAAATGCTATACCTCACGCACATAGGTACACGCCCATACTTAACTTTCATTACATGGTTGGTATACCCGGGTACTACCCGTTCAACTGTGACAGATTCTGACAAGTTCAGCTTGTACCGCTGATTTGCGGATTTTGGCAGACTGTTCTAATCATTGGTAGGATGCCACCTTTTCCTATGTCCAGGATGGGATATATACCGTACACATATCCGACTGTCCTGGACAGCACGTATCCACAGTCGACAGTACGGATAATACTGTTCCTTCAGCCTACATGTTTCCTTATTGTTGTAGCTGTTTATATGCTCCTTCTGTTTCGTTTACATGCTTATTCTATTTCCTGTCACATTTGGTATGTAAAATACGGACATACCTTTTGTATGTGACTATTACATTCCTTGTGGGATATGATTCGGACATACGGTTGCTAGATATGTACATTTATCGTGTATTTTGTTATTGACACATCTGCCCAGCTGTGTACCCTCCCTCACATTATGGGTCAGCTGGTGACCCTAACCATTGGGCTGGACATACCTACTGGCGGCTCGCTAACATATGATGCATTTCACTTCCACTTGGTATAGCTATCTACACTGCGTTGGACTACGGGCGCACGGTTTTCCATGTCATTTGTTTGCGGGATAGGGACCCGTTATTCCCTACTGTGCATTTGTGTTTGCTTCTTCATTTTGTGTTCACAGGAACTTTCTTGCATGCTTTGCATGCGTTTCAGTATCCACGGACACTGACAGATGTGATTACTATCTTGTAACTTGTTATATGCAAGCATTTTAGGTTGCACGTCGACAGCTGGCATTTCCATGCCTCCGTGCGGCACTTCGACACGCTCTATGCACTCGCGCTCCTTTCCTGTGCAAGTGGCTGTGGCGGCAGTGTGCCTTTATTAATATGCATTTGGCGCTACTGCGCCATCTTCACGCCGCACTGTCGGCACAAGCCTACTGCCGGCCTTGCGCCAAGCTTCATGAATCCCGGGATATGTGTTTAATCAAATACATTTCATTAGAAACAGGAACAGAAAATGCTAACCTATAATTAACAGAGTCAACATCATCCATGCAAGAATGAGTGATTACTGTAGGCAAATCCAGAACACTAGGGTCCAAAGGTCTTTTCCTCAGAATTGGACATGCAACACTGATCCTTAGTCCCACCACTTCCAAAAAAACAAATGTTGTCAAGCCACCTTTGATCATAACCCCCCTGCTCAAAAAATAAAAACAGTTTCTTGGCTTCTATAATAAAGGCATCTTGATCAATAGTCAATCTACTCAATCTAATAAATTGACCCTTGACAACTCCTTGCTTCATATGCCCAGGGTGTATACTATCTTTGTGCAAGTATCGGTTGACAAAGGTCGATTTTTAAAAATGTTGCTAGTGAACCTTTGATCTAAATCAATGCCTATATTTACATCCAAGAAGTCTATTTCTTTACCAAAATGACCAATGGTAAACTTCAAAAAACCTGTGGAATTATTCAAATCATGAACAAATGATGAAAAAGAATCATAGTCACCACTCCACAAAAAAAAAAAAAAATCATCAGTATAACATCTATAAAAGACTATTTCTCCACCATAATATGGGTGGTGACATATTTCACCTCCCACATAGCAATGACTAGATTGGCAAATGAAGGGGCCACACAGGAACCCATTACCACACCAGAAGTTTGTTGGAACAGATAATTATCACATTTTAAAAAATTGTTTTCCAACACTACTTCCATCAGTGTACAGACTGTGCTAACATTTTCGTTACTGAAGTCAGTGTACTGACTTAAATATTCCCTAAGGAAGTCTATACCTGACACTTGTTCAATACTAGTGTACAGTGAAGTAACATCTAAGGAAGCAAAATTAAACTGGGTACCTTCCCACGTCACCTGAGCCAAAAGTTCCACCAGATGCCAAGAATCACGCAAATAACATTTTGAATTTTGCACCATAGGATTTAAAATCTCATCCAACCAAATGGACATAGGCTCTGTCTTGGAAAAACTGGAAGACACTATTGGCTGAAAAGGAGGGTTTTGCCTATCTTTGTGTACCTTCGGTATACCAAATAGTGTCGCCAGTTTTGTATGATCACCTTGCAAAAAGCCATACAAACAATGATCAATGTTCCCTTGACTAAATAAATCAAACAGAGTAGAATCAACCTTAGCAAAGCAATGCTATTTCCAATGCTTTGGCTAGACACTCAGTGGTTTGTGGTGATTTTAAGAAATTTTCATTATTTGTGTTGGAGCATGTTGAGACAGCTCCTTTTAGTGGGGATTTTAAGGCCTTTTTAGTGTGTCAAGAAAGTCTTTGGCAAATTTTATTGGCAGCAGACCAACTACCTGGATTGAATGAGATGGTGAACATTAAGTGTTTTTACAATTCCAAAGACCTTGACATTCAGGGTGTTTGGTTTATATTTACTTTTATTTTTATTTTTATTCATTAGATAAAAAATATCACAATATGTAATAGTTGCATATGTTTTTGTTTAAATGTTTTTACAGGGAATTTTCTTTGGTTTTAATGTGGTTTTCCAACATCACAAATGTAAATTTGACAAGTATTTTGCTGTGTCTTTAATTCTTAATGAGCAATTCTATCATGTGATATTTACTTTTGTATTTATTGGCTTTTTGGATGGATATTGTTGTTTCTAATGAAGTTCAGTTGAGATTAAAGTGGACAAAAGCGCTAAGTGTGGTAACTGATTTTTCTGGCTTCATGGTCTTCAGTTCATTTTGGATTTATTGTTTTATTACCTTACTCTTCAAGTAGGTAAAGCTAAGAGTGTCGTGTTTTTCGGACTGTCTGGAGACTATACTATACTTTTAAACAGAGCAGCCATTGTTTCTGTCAGTTTAAAAGTAGTGTTATCTAACCGATAAGCAAGTGTTTACTTTTCCTCAGATGATTGCTTGGTTTTGTGATGATTTTGCTTGGGAGTAGTTGGAACTACCCCAGAGCAGGGTATATGACTTTATAGAGGACGGGATGTCCAATTCCTTGTTTATCACCCCTCTCTTACCTGCCTTGGAAAACATTTATAAAGCTGCCTGCAGGACTCCAGTATCTAATCTAGCAGTCCCTAAAAGGGTTCAGAGAAAATCTAGGATCTCCTCAGATATGACAGATCTCTTATCTTATTTGACTGCTGACCTAGCTTGCTGTCTCCCCAGGTCCCTACTGAAGTAGAAAGTCCTTAGCTTCATCTTATCCAAAGCTCCCCCTGATAAAGAGGGAAAATGGTTATATATTATATGGGATCACTTCTGTGTTTCTGCTAGACAGCGGCACAGGAAAATAACTTTCTTGGGTGGATTAAGCTATGGAACCTTGCTCGCTAGGCTTACGTAGACCCTTGGGCTGATAGCTTAGTACCTACCTATGAACCTAACCTATAAAATATTTTCTGTGAAAGTTGTGTGTCTGTCATAGTTTGGAAAGTGTATATATATATATATATATATATATATATATATATATATATATATATATATATATATATATATATACATATATACGGATTCACTACATAATCTCAAAAGTTTGAAATACCAAATTTCAAAATCTCAAGACTATATAGCCGAAAGCCCTAAATGCCGAAAGACCAGGAGCGCGAAATTCAAAATCCCGAACATACAACACACATACAGCACACACATACATATACACACAACTTCCCCCCACAATCAAACATATCATCCTACACTACAGATAAGCAGGGGGCAAGCCCCTGCACCCCCCACCCCCTACTTAAATATACTAACTCTGAGATCGCACAAACAGACACACAAGGGAAACTCACACCCACACATTTTACAATCCCTCACACACACACATCACAGTCACAACACACACTAACACACACTAAAGCCCCTAACCAACACACTTACACATAGATACTTACCTGAATTCCACCTATCCATCCACAAACCGCAACACCAGAAGCGCTACTTTGATATCTTCGTACATCGGGATTTTGAATTTCCCGCTTCTGGTCTTTCAGTATTTACTGCTTTCGGCTATACAGTCTCGAGATTTTGAAATTCGGTATTTCAAAATTTTGAGATTATGTAGTGGACCCATATATAATATATATATATATATATATATATATATATATATATATATATATATATATATATATATAATGTGTATATATATGGGTTTACTTTAGAAGCCTGAATTAACAGAATATTGAAAATCACAAGATCGAGAAGACTATGCCAAAAAGGCACAATGAAATCCCAAAACAATGAAACTCAAAATATCACATGTACTGCAGCAGTTTAACTACTGCAGTAAATGTATAAATTAAATTCAGCATTCTAGCACCTCATACTACATACCAACAGGAAATAATGGCAAATTTATGTATCACACACCTGGCAACCTTGGTGATGTCTATCATATGCAAAATTTCAGAAAGGGAAAGAAGTACTTATACTAGATGGTTACATATATTATCTCAAATGGAATCACAAGGCTCAGATGTACTTGGTGTGTAAGTTTAAAATTAAAGATAAGTGCAAATGTAGGACAGTAACATCATGTGTATCAGCTAGAGAGGAACTTATAAAATCTGCACCTCACAACCCACTGGTGATACCTTTGAAGTTCAAAAGTATATAACAAGAAAAGATTTAAAGGAGATGGTGTTACTGTCAAGGGATACTCCTTGCTTATTGCTTGATGATGATGTAATGGCAACAACATTTCTTGAGTGTGCTGCAATGCTTCCTAGCAGGAGGGCATTATTGCAGCAAATAAACAGGTTTCATTAACAGTGTTTACATATTACTGTTGAGCAAAATTTAGACCTTCAAGATATACAGACATGTAATTATCCTTTAACGGCAGGGACATTTATGGAAAGGAGATTATCTGGTATACAAAGTGAAAACTATGTGTTAATTTTCAGTATATTGGATAATGTGTTTGATCTTAGCTGAGCTACAATTTGGCTGATAGATGGTGCCTTCTTAACTAAAGATATCATTTATAAACAGTAATACAGCATCCATGGTTTAGTGAAGTATAGAAGATAATCAGTTCCTCTTTTGTATTGTCTCATGGCAAAAAATCACTGAAGTCTTAAAATTTAATATGGCACTGTGTATTTGACCTACTCAGTAACAGCAGTTATGAATCTGATCTAACGTGTTGTGATTTTTAGTTGCAGCAATGAAATTTATAAAGTTAAATGTTAATGGTGCAGTGTCTAAGAACTGTTTCTTTCACTTTGAACACAACATATGGAAAAAGGTTGAGGCTCTAGGACTAGCTAGTTTATACAGCTCTTGTATAAGTTTTCAACTAGCTGTGAAAAAAATAGAAGCATTATTTTTTTTTTACTGAAGATGAAGTTATCCATGCATTTTACAAATGATGTGAGAATTTTCCTACTGAAGGAAAGGAACTTTTGTGGTAGTTTACTGACTGGTACATCCATGGTAAACCTTACAACTTTAATGCACGAACTACAGCATTTGCAAGATTTCTACCCATATTTCCAGTTTCTTTTTGCAACATTGCTATACTAAATAATCTATTTCTACCACAAAGTCAAAATTCTGTAGAAGATCATCATAGGCATTTGAGGTGTCTCATTGGTAAACATGCTGCTGATTTTTCATTACTAATGTCTGTCTTAGTTAGAGAACAGAACTGAGTGGATGAACTGAGACTACAGATGTCTGCTGGATGCCCTTCTTCTCCAAAAAAGAGAAAACATGTACAGCCGCATAATCAGTTCTCATTTTTTTTTTTTTGCAGCATAAGTGTGAATGTGACACTATGGATTTTCTTAAAGCAGTAGCTATGTTATTTAAGATATACATTACAAACTGTATATGTTTTGAGTGTAAACTTTCTTCTAAAGTTATATTTCACTTCAGAGTGCAGTGTGCATACACAAGGGTTTTACTGTATATGTCCTGCACATAGAAAACACTATTATGGTACAGAATATATTTCAGACACATCTTGAGAGTTGCTTTTTTCTTTACATTTCTTTTTTTTCTTCTTTTTAAAGAATTTTTATTGAATTTTTACAAACTAATAATCAATAACTAAAACTGCAATATAGAAATTTAAATAGCAATACAAGATAAAAGGAAAAACAGTCAACAAATGAGGTTTGGTAACAAACCAAATTGTCCTGGGACATCTTCAAAAGGGGTTAGTCTGATATATTAATGACAGTTAAGTGGGTTGGGGAGGTGAAAGGGTTAAATGGAGGGAGGGATGATTGGGAGGAAATGAGATAAGGATGGGGAGGGGCTTAAGGGGTTTAGACAAGTGTAGCTGGGTAAGTAAGCACATTTTGGCGTGAACTTGCTAAGGCAGGTACGCCCATGATGACGACCTGTAGAGGTAAGAGGAGGAAAGGTAGGCCTCAAGGTATTGTTTGATAGCAGATGGTCCTTATTATGTTTTATTTAGTTATGTAGTTATTTATTTTCTTTCTGTTTAGGGATTGTGAATTCCAGGCTGGGGGGGGTTAGAGATCCGTAGCTTGATCCCATGAGTTTTGGGCAGGTGGTCACCAAGTTGTGGAGAGGATAGGTGGGCAGGGTAGTCATTTTGTCGGTTAAAAAAAAATCATGGGCTTTAGGTTTGCAGCAACTTAAGTGGTGGTGGTCATTCCTGCTGTTAACTTGTGGTAGTATATATGCAGGGTGCAGTCTGCGATGGGGCTTGGAGGTTTAGCCGGTCCGTGTGTTAATTTAATCGTTAGGTATGCAGTAAATTATTTGCTTTTGGGATCTGTATATTCCGTTTACCTGGGCATCTTACTTATCAGAGGTCGGGTAGTTGGCATTGGCATTCATTGAGGACGTTGTGTGGAATGTCAGTAGTTGCGGCAGTTGAGAGAGCGCCAAATTATTTCACGGGCTTAGGCTCAGAGTGAAGCTTGCCTGAAGTAATGCAGTAGTCAGTGGCTTGTAGTACTTTATGTGCAGGAGAAAGCAGTCTGTAGGTATCACTGTTTCCTTGCTGTTGCGCATTTAAATCTGTTAAGCGCTCAAGAACAGTTAACTTACTACTGTCTGTGTGTCTACTTTGCCTTCTTTCCAAAGGCTGTCCTCTCATTCAATTCCCAAATGGCAGTTACTGTGTAAGGAGTTAGAACTTAAAGGCAGCCACAGTACTCTTTACTTTAAGTAAGAAATGAGGAAGCAGTCTTGTTCTTCTAAAGGCGGTTCGCTCATTTAAATAGCTGAAATGGCAGTTACTGGGTGTGTCTACTTGGTTGAGTAGAGAAAGCAGCCTGATTAGACTATGGCTATTTTCAAAGATAGTTATTTAGGTGTGGAAACGGCAGTTACTGTGTGGGTTTACTTTGCCTTCTTTCCGTCGGCAGTTTGTGTTTGAGGGGGACGGATTCATGTCTGTCTTCACATATTGGTAAAAGAAACCGGATTTGTTGGAGTACTTACAGATAAGTTTAAATAATGAAAAACATGTGAACCTTGTAAAATCTAGGATTGTTATTCTATATGTAGTACTAATATGTGCCATTAATGGTTACCACAAAACTAGCGTTTACCTCTGCTGCCCCACTGTCTGCTCTGTTGGGTAGGTGTTGTGGTAAATCAGCTACTTGTTAAAGACTGAATTGCTCTGCTGTTTGAGTAGGGGATGGTAGGTGTTGGTAACCTGCTGAGATTGTTCTTGATTTTATGGAACCCTCCTGAATCAGCCTCAGTTTCTGCAGAGTACATTGTAAATTTGATTACGTGTCGGTAATGCCACGTATCAGAGTTTCATACTTGCGGTTGTTCAAAAACGTATAGTGGTCTACATTATTGGTATTACCTTAATTAAGTATTGTCCCAGATTTGGAGATTTTGTATCTAGCAGTATTTAGACTGGTCTCTTCTTTTGGGCGTTTCTCTCACCTTAAGTTTGGCTTGGCTTTGGATTTTGAGTAAAGAAGTGGAGAGGTGTGTTTCTTTCTGCCATTTTTTCTTTGATTTGTGAGTGAACTCCTCAGGGAAGCCATGTATGTTTTTTGCAGGCTATGAGTAAGTTAGTGTGACAGTCGTTGCCACGCATGCTTGGTGGCTGTGACAGATAGAAGATTGGGGCCATCAAGTCTTTCAAACTGTCGCTGAGCCCAGAGAGATTTAGGAAGGTTTTGATAGTGCCTCTCTGATTACCACATTCACCTAAAGTGCTTGCACAGTATAAATGAGTAAGGCAATGTGAACTTGCCAGAGTTTGTCTCCTCAGCAGCAAATTAAGTTTTAATAGAAGCAGGATATTTTCCTTGGGACAAAAAGGATGTTAACATTTGTCGCATAACTTCCCAGCT
The DNA here is from genome assembly GCF_019279795.1 of Protopterus annectens. NCBI lineage: Eukaryota > Metazoa > Chordata > Ceratodontiformes > Protopteridae > Protopterus > Protopterus annectens. The sequence goes on from NC_056731.1 coordinate 206,530,091, forward strand.
GTATTAAAGTTAAATTTCCTGCATTACATGAATTCAGTTTAGTGCTAAGCCTGTCATGTTATCAATGCTCTATGTTTCAGGGAGGCATGATTGATAAGTTTAGTGTTTGGGGTAGGGTTGGGGCTGGTTAGAGGCTTGGGTGAACTGGTAGTTGTTGGATGGGTTGTGTATCATGCAGTACTACCATGGAGAGTGCAGACAGGATGTGAGACAGTTTGCACAGCTACGGAAGTAGTTTGAATTTGAAGGGGGAAGAAATGAATGTCATCAGATTGCCAGGTTGTTGAAACACTTTCTGCTTTGCTTTGAACACAGTCTGCTGTTTTGTTAGGAATTAAAGAGATGTAGGTTTGGATGCTTGGTTTATGGGTAGAGCTTGTTGGTCTGTTCTCTCTAGGGGCAGAGGTAGATTCCTGGGGATTTGGGGTTGCCTGTGAAGGGTGCCGTTAGTCGTGTATGTGCACAGTGTGACTGTGGGAGGTTTGGATGTTCTACTGATGTGGGCAAAAACTGAGGGCAGAATTGATATTTATATGGATTTTGTGCCTTGGTCCTCCCAAGGACAGGCTTTGTGCTAACAGGTTTCAAAAATATAAGATATCTTGGCTTTTAAGAGAATAGCCTGAGGAAGGTATTGACAGGGATGACCTGCCAGCATGGCATTAGGATTTGTAGATCTTATAGATTAAAAAAAAAAGAGAGAGAGCGAGAAGTTGCAGATGCGAAGCCAGTTAGCTTTTTGAAGGGTGGCACAGTAATGCTCATTACGTGGACCTAGAGGGATGAACCTTAGTAAGTTATTCTCAGATGCTGAAAAGTATCTTGGTTTTGGTTAGAGATACTAACTTTTCTTGCTTTAGGATGTGAGTATGAAAGTCTGACATTGAGTACAATGCACCTTATGATATGTACTTAAGCAGGCATATCCAACAACTGGAACATCCACAGAGGTTCCTCACTAAAGAATACAGGGCATAAGTAATATGCCCTATGCAGACCGCGTCAAGGCCCTATCCCTATATTCTGTCTGCTACAGGCTTTTGAGGGAAGATCTATGCTGGGAATACAGGGCATTGGCAGACCCCACTCTGATAAACCTCCTGCATATCCACAAAACATAAGAGCTCCAGAATTACCCTTCTAAAGACTTAAAGCTTGCCTGTGATATAAATAGGACCTGCTGGAGGGATAGGTATATATCTCAGAGACTAATCTAGCGGTGGAACAGGCTCCCCATCCATGTGAGCCACAGTTGTCCTTGAAGATGTTGTGGAATGTGTGTTAGGTATTTTGGATGATTTACATGTATTTTACTTATTTATTTATTTATTTTTTATTTTTTTTGCAGATGGGGTCTTGGAATGCTGCGGCTGTAATTTGGAATAGGTGGGTATAGACTGGAGCTTTCTCTTTACATATTAGAGGGTTTAATTTTGTCCTTTTATTTGTAGATGGTGGTGTGCCGAATACCAGTTGTGGCGATAAACAGTGAATGGGCGATACACAGGTAATTCGGGAAGCAGTGGTGAGCAGAAAGATTGCACATGAGGAGTACAAGGCGGCAGATGGAAACTGCTGAACGTCAGATGGCATCATATGGTGGCTTGGAAAGGGGATCTGAAAGGTAACATTTTGAGAGCACGAAAGTTTTGCCGCCAGAATGAGGTGCAAAGTGGGTTTGAGTACTCATCTTATTAAGGCATATTAGAGCTCTGTGTTCAATTACTGGGAGTTGCTTATGGCATTGGTATAGGGGGCAAGTAAGGAAGAGGTAGGTGAGGGGGCCAAGGGGGAAAAGGTTGGGGATGGTTTATGGGGAGTATGGGGATCCCACGGGATGAGTAGAGTCACAACATTCATAGGAGCACAGGACTTATTAGGCTAAAGCCCCTATGGTGCTTGCAAGTCAGTGAAGTCAACCCTTGCTTTCTTAGAACCTTGGGTGGTTGTATTTACTCAGTTAGTAGTTTGAACCATATTTGGGGAAGGGCCGATAGAGATATTGACAGGTGTTGGAGTTTGTTTCTAACGGGTGTTATTTTGGGGTACAAATTTGTTCATTGAATAGCTAGTGTTAAAGGTACATACCAAGTCAAGGCTTTAGAGTAGCATAAGGATCATTTTACTTGTGGTCTGGGTGAATTTTTTGGTTAGTGTTTTGAAGCAGGGTTAGGTGGCTGTGCTGGGGTAATTTTGAAATTGGGGCACTGTTAAAGGGGAGTTAGAAGGTTCTGAAGGAAGCTTGGTTGTAGGATATGGCAGTGGTAGGCCAGGTCTTAATTACAGTGGTATAGGTAACATAGGGTGTGAGAGTTCATGTGAAAGGCCAGGGACAAACATGCGTTAAGAATAGTTTGGTAATCAGTGAATTGGGGGTGTTTATGGCTGGGCACATAGAGTACATTATTGCTGAGCATAGGTGAGTTTTCAGGAACTAGGTTAAAGGGTGCTAGTTTTGACATCTAGGGTTAGGACATTAAAATTTGGGAGTTAATCTATTCCCTGCAGTAATTGAGTTGTTGCGCATCCTGAACTGGATAGTTGGTGGCTTAAGAGGATAAGCTACAGTTGACAGGGTACGGGGTGTGAGACTGGATATTAGTTTTGACTGAGTGTCAATTGGTCAGCAAAGGCGAGGTTTGGTCAGTAGGTGCTATGCTTGCATATGGCCATCTGGAGGGATGGTAGGATTGCTCTTAGAATTTATTCTGTATGGCTGGTTAAGATGGTACGCAATTGCCGTTATGGGGTTTCACGTGGCTTTGTGTAATGTTTGGATGTTGGCTATGGTAGGCAATGTCTTGGGCCTCATTACAAAGTTAACACTGTTAGTGTTTATGAGGGAGTCCTTTGTTAATATATAGAAGTAAGCACAGGTATGATTATTTAGTATGGCAAAAGGATCATTGTTTTAACATTTAATTAAGTGGTGATTTTGGTGTGGATAATGACAGATTTGGGGGGTTGCTGATAAGGATCTGGTTGGGGTTTTGAGAAAATAGATGCACCAAATGAGGTTTGACTGAACCCCTCATCTCTTCATGGGTGGTTAGGTTGACAGTCTGGTAGGAGGGAGGGGGAACTGCCTGGTCAGGCTGGTTGGCAGAGAAGAGGGACAAGCTTGCCCTCTTCTATTCCCCCTCCGGTGTGTGGAGGTTTATTCCAAGGATTTTTAAAAAGGAAATGAGCAGCTGGAGGAAGTTTGCTAAATAGGTAAGCAAACAGAGGTAAGGATGTTGCTTATTTGTTTGGTAATTTGGTAATTTGATGAATGGTTTATGAAGTGAGATGGGACGCTGCTTCATAAGTAAAGTAAGCGAGCAAAGGTATGGATGCTGCTTCCTGGGCAGGATCAGCAGGTACGCTGTCCTGATTAACATTACAAGGATGTTTATGCTGTGTTTAGAATCAACTATGCTACATCCATTTGTAAATAAAATTGGTAATCAAAGTTATGGAAGTTTAATAAAGGTCATCAAATGTCATTCGGTGTGATGTGTTTATTGAAGGGGACCGGGACAAATGAGGTTTGGTAACAAACCAAGTTGTCCTGTGACATCTTCAAAAGGGGTTAGACTGATATATTAATGGGAGTTAAGTGGGTTGGGGAGGTGAAAGGGTTAAATGGAGGGAGGGATGATTGGGAGAAAATGAGATATGGGGAGGGGCTTAAGGGGTTTAGACAAGTGTAGCTGGGTAAGTAAGCACATTTTGGCATGAAATTGCTACCCTCCCTCCCTTTTTTGTTGGTGGTTTTGGTGGGGATTTTGGTTTTGTTAGTTGGGGTAGGTGGAGAAGAGGGACAGGCTTGCCCTCTTCTATTTCCCCTCCGGTGTGTGAAGGTTTATTCCAATAATTTGTGGAAAGGAAATGAGCAGCTAGAGGAAGTCTGCTAAATAGGTAAGCAAACAGAGGTAAGGATGCTGCTTATTTGGTTGGTAATTTGGTAATTTGATGAATGGTTTATGACGTGAGATGAGACGCTGCTTTATTAGTAAAGTGAGCGAGCAAAGGTATGGATGCTGCTTATTGGGCAGGATGAGCAGGTACGCTGTCCTGATTAACATTACAAGGAGATTTATAAGTAAAGTAAGTGAGCAAAGGTATGGACGCAGCTTACTGGGCAGGATGAGCAGGTACACTGTTCTGATTAACATTAGAAGGAGGTTTATAAGTGAGCAAAGGTATGGACGCTGCTTACTGGGCAGGATGAGCAGGTACACTGTCCTGATTAGCATTACAAGGATGTTTATGCTGTGTTTAGAATCAACTGTGCTATGTCCAGTTGTAAATAAAATTGGTAATGAAAGTTATGGAAGTTTAATAAAGGTTGTCAAATGTCATTCGGTGTGATGTATTTATTGAAGGGGACCGGGACAACTAAGATATTTACAAAGGTGTCTACTATTACAAATGCAAAAGTAATTCATATAGATCAATTATTCTTGAATGTTCAATAACTGTTTATCCAATAGTTTTTTGAACTTAGTACACAGGTCATAAGATGAAGTAATTCTGATGGATCTTGTTTTAATGGTAAATAATTCCATGTGATAAAGTTCTGTTGCAATGGACTTAAATTCCATGAAAGAAGGTGAAGTCTCACTCTTCCATTTTTCTAGTTATAATCTTCCTGGCAACAGCCAAAATGGACCATAACAGAGTATATTTTATTTTTTTAACACAGTCAGGAATTGGTGTAGTAAACAGAACCAATGATTTGGTTAAAACAAAATTATCATAAAATAAAGCCTGCAGGAAAAGATTAATATTGTGCCAGTAGGATTTAAGAACTACACAGTCAAAAAACATATGTGACCAATCTGTCTTTGTCTCCAATTTACATCTCCAACAAGATACTTTTTTCCTTACTGATTAGCTAAATTTTGTGTGGTGTAAAAAAGGGTCTGTACATACATTTTCTGGAGAACAGTATCCATTTAGGAGAAGAGGTAGTCAGTTTATATGATACCAGAATTGTTCTTTTATCATTATTATTAGGTGGGTTATTATTAACTAGCGTGAAGTAATCCCAATAATTCTCCAAATATTTTTTGATTTTATTTCTAATTACTTTATATAGTTTAGAAAGCATACAATTATTAGGTAAATTCTGCTGTGTGGATATTATCAAAAATTTAATAATTTAGGGATAGAAAATCTTACATTTGGTGACATTAGGTAAATTTTACTATCACAAACTGTCTACAAGATTGTATTTCCAACCATACATCATTACTTAAGTCATATTTATTAATTAAGTAATCTACTTGGTTCAATTTATCATTAGTCAACAGTTGAAACCAATAAATGAGATTATTTTCTTTAAATAACACAATCTTAGAGAGGTTTGAAAAAGGAATATTACTATGTGTAAAAGAATTAGGAAAAAGAAGGAACATCCAAACCTTATAAGCTGGATTTCTATAGATAAAATTTCTAAATGTCTTTAATAGAAGTGACGTAATCAGAGGTATATATTTGAAAATCAATGGCTGTGAAAGAATCTTTTAACACCCAAATAAATGATTTATTTAATGTTAACATTCTATTAGAATTAGATGTCTTACCAGTATTAAAACAAAGGATTTCTTGAAACTTTTACCATTTGGCTGAGTAATATTAATTTATAGATAAATCACTTTGATTACAGAAGAGATGGAGTACAGTTTTAGATCTGGTAGACTAATTCCCCATTAGACCAATCTCTCATATGGTGTGCCAGAGCTACTCTAGGTTTATTAAGAAACCAAAAAAAGAAAACTTTTAAGATTAGTCAATTTAAATCCTTTATGTATGATTTAGAGGGTGGTAAAGACGAAGACTGTATAATATATATCTTAATAATGGAAAGCCTCTCTTCCATAGTAAAAAAAAGTTTGTTCCATTTGTTTATGAGATTCTTTATCATGATTAAACTATTATTATCATTAAGATCTATTATATATTTAATACTATTAGCTAATACTATTCTTAAATATGTTAATTTACCCTCTTGAACAATATATTTGGTCAATCTCATATTCAAATTATTAATATTAGAAATGATAGGGAATATTTTTGTTTTACCATCATTAAAGATTAGATCAGATTTCCTTTGAAAACCTTCCATAGACTCAATGATATAGAAATTGAACCATTATTTCCTTTAACAGTAAGAAGGATGTAAACTGGAAACAGTTGGATTTTAAAAGTTACATCAGTACTTAATTTGATACCCTCAGTTGAGTTCAGCTTTATAAAATTAGCTAATGGCTCCATAACAAGAGTGAAAAACAAAAGGGATAAGAGGACAAACTTGTTTAGATCCTTTAAGAGTTTGAATAGATTGAAAGGTGCATGTGCCTATCTTAACATAGGCCTGACATCCTTTAAAAAGTCGACTGATAAGTTGTATGAAATTACTAGAGAAATTTAGTTCTTCCAAAATAATGAGAAGATAATTCCAATTAACAGAATCAAATGCACAATTTATATCCAAGCTGATTAGTCAAATTATCTTTAGAATTATTAATAAAATCTATTATGTTTAATACTTTCTTAATATTATCATATGTATTCTTATTTAAAATAAATCCTGTTTGATTTTCGTTAATCAAAAATGGAAGAAACTTCTTAAGTCTACAAGCATGAATAGACATGAACATTTTGTAATCAACATTTAAAATGGAAATTAATGTATAAGATGAACATTTTGTATGGTCTTTATCAGCTTTTAATATGGGAGAGATAACGGTATATTTCCATGAAGGAGAAGCATTGGCCAAATCTTTACATGAGAAAAAAACTTTGTATAACAGGGTCAAAGCTTCTTTAGACATTAATTTATAATTTTCAGGAATGATTACATTATTATCTGGGGCCATATTTCATTTTAAACGTTGAAACTGGTTTCAAGTGTTTTAATTTGTATATCTGATAACTTATTTGTTGTAAGTTTTTTAACAAATGATCTAATTACATCTTTAGGATCCAATAGTAAAGATTCCTGATTAATTTTATTAAAGTAGTCACTGAATTCCCTTAGTATATCTCCTATTTCAGTTATTTTTTAGGTGAGTAAATCTCTTTAATGTGACTAAGCTTATAAAACCTGTTAGTCTTAACTGCTAAGCCACTTAAGGACTTTGGATTGACAGAAAAGATTGTTATTTTGAGCCTCTCTAAGTTAATCAGGGTCTTATTATTTAAAATTTCTAAATATTTGATATTTAAATCATTGATGTTCTCTATTTTATTGACTTTACTTTTTTGATCAAGTAGTTTTAATTTATCAAGTTTCTCTTGTCTCCCAATTATTTATTTATCCCATTGTCTTTTCTTATTCATATACCAGTTAGTAATTTCCTGGTATGAATAAGTTTTTAATGCAAGCTGAATTTCTTATGTAAGGAAATCTTTAAAATCTTTTAACTTAGTTATATAAGCCAGAATTCTTTTAATCTGGACACAATTATATGCTCTAAGCATCAATTCAAAAAAATTGCATTGTGATCTGAGATGGGACATTAAATTACTTTAACCTTACCCAAACTGTTAATCAACACATTTAAAACATATACTCTATCATGTAAGCATGTGCGCATGCGTGTTAGCTGCTGTGCGCGTGTTTGCGCTTGTGTGCGCTGCGCTCCCCCCTTGAGGAAACAGAAAGGAAAAAGGAAGCACAACAAATAGTAGGAAGCTACCAGGGAGTACTAGCAGAGCTAGCAGGTGAAAACAATCAGAATCAGGCAATTACACAGGCAATACACTAGCCCAACCCAGCCTAGCACTTAAAACTCTGCAAACAATAGTCCAGTATGTTTCTCACAACAGACACTGCAGTAAGCTAATAGAAGTGAAAACTGAAAAAGCTTTACTGAGACAAAGAAATGTTAGGGGCTGCCATTGCTGTTATAAGGCGACATATGCAACATGCTGAGGGTAGTGACAATGGGAATGCTGCTGGACAACCCACAGTGAGGAGACAGAGAAGAGTGTACAGGCCCAGGGTAACCTACCAGGGGCTACATGAGCTGGAGATAGTGGAGCGCTATAGAGTGGACAGAGACCTCCTGCAGCAAATTGTTGAGCTATGCAGGCCACGCCTCACACACAGAACCAGCAGAGGGGAACTCATCCCAGTGGAAACCAAGGTATGTGTTGGCCTAAGAATATTAGCAACAGGTACCTTCCAGAGATCAACTGGTGATATGATGGGGATATCACAGGCATCAGCATCCAGGGTACTGCGCCAGTTCCTGGATGCCATGTCAGCACATGACAGTGATCATGTATATTTCCCCAATTCCCGTGAGGCATCTCTTCCAGCAAATAGCGGAATACCCTGAGGTAGTGGGTGCAATAGACTGCACGCACATACGCATCAAAGCACCAGCCGGCGAGTGGGGTAGGGTCTACTTCAACTGCAAGAGATTCCCCTCCATCAACTGCCAGGTTGTGTGTGATGCCCAGGGCATAATACTGAATGTGTGTGCAGGCTGCCCTGGAAGCTACCATGATTCCCATATCTGGCATCTGACGCAGCTGTACCAGACATTTGCCAATGGGGACATCCCACATGGTCACCTAGTGGGGGATGCTGGCTATGCACTGGAGCCATGGCTGATGACACCCATCAGAAATACACACACACCTGAACAGGAACACCATAATGAGGCATACGCACAAACACGTAATGTAATAGAGCATGTGTTTGGGCTGCTCAGGTCACGGTTCTGGTGCCTGGACACATCTGGTGGAGTCTTGCAATACTCACCAACTACATGTACCCAAACTGTCATGGTATGTGCTATGCTACATAATATGATCCTGTGAAAACAGCTGCAGCAAGACCAGCATAGGCCTGGGCCAAACAGCCCCCCACCATTGCCAAGGCCATCACAGGCAGAGCGTGGCTCAGAGGAGGAACAACCTGAGCCTGCCCCAGTAGGCAGAAGGAGGCATACCCAGTATGCTTTGGCCTTGGCAAAGAGGCAACGCATAGCACATACACTGGCTCAGTGGAAATTCTGGAAATGATACCTCTCTCCGACTCGCACATACAGTAAAATGGATGCCTAAGTTGACACTACCTGCTTTCAAACATGTACAGGGAGTGTAGTATGTGCACCCAACCTGCAGCACCACCTAAGGCATGATTGCCATGTGTTAAGCAATATAAAGCAGTGCTAAACAGCATTTACCACTATGTAGTATATGCAAACAAAATCGCACACACCAACTACCACAACTGTGGTCAATGTTCAGTAATATTGGGCAACGTCCAGCAATGTTGGTGAATATTGAGCAATGTCGGACAAGCCTGGTCTAAGTAGGGCATAGCTGAACAAAGGCCAACATGCCCTTATTTGCTTAACTGGCCCTTAAGCAGTCTGGTCTGCTCAGTATGAAAATATAAAGCAGTGATGGGCCTCGAACCCAGGACACTGTGCACTATAGCCAAAGTACTGAACCACTAAACCATGACAGTATTGCAGTGGTCAGCTTGTATGAAGGAATGTTGATAAGTCTATGCAAAGTATTTCATGGAAACCCTGCAGGCACAGCATAATCCTTGTCGAGTTATGACACAAAGGTGAGTCCTGCAGTGAGAACAGAACCTGACTTCCAACACACACAGTATAAATGTTAATATCGGTCATGTTTGCACACATCAACAAATGTAGTGGACCTCAGATAGCAACATACTGAAGGTTCACACTGGGCATGCTCACACACAAGACAAATGTCAGGCAACAAAACACAGAATGGCAGAACTGGGCATGCTCACACACTTAGGCCATGTCTGAGTACAGCAGTGGGCCACGCATATCTGGCAGTTGCATATGTTAACCCAGGAACCTGTCACTATACAGCAATCCACCCTGTGCACACAGTTATATGACAACAGACACATCTATAATATAGTGGAACCCTGTCATAATCAAATATGTTCTGCAGATACTGAAGTTGTTCATAGAAACTGGTAAAGCAAAGATGATAAAGACCTGCAAACAGTATCAGCAATAAACATTGTGCAGCTTGAACATTAGCATAGGTTCAGAGGTCGATACTAGGCTATCTGCCCTAGGGCATGTACAAGCCTAGCCAGAGTGTGTTTGCCATTCACAGCCCTGTCAGATTACTACACTGTGTGTGTGAATAGTAGGTCACACAAGATAGCCCATGCACGTTTAGGCTAGTGTGCCTCTGTCTAGCAGGGACACAGAAAATATCCCAGGGGTAAACATATGATCACCCATACAGTCGTCAAGATGTCTCCAGTAGATGGTCAGTGGGTGGCTCTGCCTATGTGAAACTGGGATTGCATTCTGGAGTGAGTGGAGCCTCTGGGATAAGAATCTGTCCCTCCACAATGTCCTATTAACATCTGTGCTGAGGTATATGTCCCTGGAGTGTGTAGCTCCAAGGGAGTCGGATAGCCTGAGGTGGAGCATGTCCAGTAATTCTGGGTTGGGTATATCTGTAAACAACAGGCACACATCATATCTGAGTAGGTGGTAAGCGACTGAGTAGAACTGGAGTTACTGCATCTGAACTGTGCAGGGCATCTGTGTGAGTCCCTAGATCTGCTTGGTGAGGAACTTCTGTGGCCAGTACAGTTGCTGCAGGTGTCAGGTAAGGTACACCCCAAATGTGGCATTGTAACCAAGCATGGATGTGATGAGTATAGGGGCACAATGACCTCACTCCATCTAGATGTGAAACCATATGGGATAAGGTGGCCCACATAGAAGGTGTGTCCAACCACTTTGGCAACGTGAATGTCAAAGGTGACAGTATGGACAAGTCATGTCCCCAAACCCCTAACAACTCCTACCATATGTAATGGAGTACTACCTATGTGGTAATGTGTGGGCATGCTGTTATTCCCAAAGGGGATGACTATGCAACTAATGGCATTTAGCTGTAGGCCATGGCTCAGGCACCAGTCATCCATCTCTGTGAGAACCTGTTTGAGTATGCATGTGGCAGCTGGAGAGTTGATCACGGCACCCAGTTTGCAGTCAAGTGCAAACATGTTCAGCCATATTCCCCCTGTGGTAGCCTGTACGTCAGACAAATATATACTGAACAAGAGAGGTCCCAGGACTGAGCCGTGTGGGATGCCACGTGTAACTGGTGTATAGTCAGACATGGCACCTGCAATTCTGACCATGTGGGTGCTATCCCTGATCCAGGTATCAATCCAACATGTGAGATATGTGTCCATATCGACGCTGGTGAGCCTATGCATAATGGCCCAGTGGGTTATTGTGTTGAAGGGTTTTGCAAGGTTCAGGTAGGCTGTGTGGACAGCCGTCCCTATGTCGATGGACCTGTTAGCCGTTTAAAGAATACAAACAGGTTCAAGAGGCAAGATCTGCCCACAACAATGCTGAAATGTGTAGGACACAGTGTCCGTAGGTTCCCGATATCTATGTGTATGAGTCCCATGACAATACACTCCATAGCTTTGCAGAACAGGCTACTTAGGCTTATAGGGCAAAATTGTCTGTGGTCCATTGTGGCACCAACTCTGTGGAGTGGGACCACTGTTGCTGTATGCCATTCCTTGGGTACATATCCTGTGGTAACTCTGATATTGAACAGTAATGTAATGTGAGGGCTATGTCTGTCATGATGCTCGTGTAAGATGCAGGCTGGGACACCGTCTGGTCACATTGATACACTGATGTACGCATTGGGGAGGGCAGCACTCACCTGTTACTGTGTGATGTCAGGGAGGTTATACTCTGTTGGGATGGATAGTTGCTCCTTAGGGGGGATGGGTGGGAGACATCTACACTGAACCTGTTTGCCAGGATGTTGGCAATGCCAGTGGGTTCTGGGTAGGTTTAGTCAGTATGCAGTAACTCACAGCATATCAGTGAGTGTCCACCAAGGTTCCTGACATAACTGAAGAAGGCCGTGTGATAGTCCTATGTGTCTGTTGCAATTGTCCGGTAGAAGCAGCCCTTAGAAAAGTTCATGAGTGATCGTAGCTGTCTGCTAGTACAGATCACAGATGTCGTCCCAGTCTGGGATTGTGCTCTATCATGTAGTAGCTTCCTCCTGACATTATACAGATTATTATTGGCTGGGGTCTACCAGACAGGTCCCTTGCCATTGGAGTAGTGAGTCCTGTTGTTATTTGGGATAGCACAATCCATGCAGTCCGCTAGGTGTCCATAAAATGTGTATGTAAAGGATGCAGCAGTGTGAGCCGTATTTGCCACTGTCTCAGGGTCTCTGAAGGATACCACCTTGCTGCGGTGAAGTGAGACATTGGCTCATGAGAAGTTCACCAAGATTACCCAGGATGGGTGTGTGGAGGGTATATGTATGTCCAGTGAGATACATGTATGTTATGACCTTAGCAATGAGGGGTATATTGCTGGTGCGGAACATAGAGTCCCCATGTTGGTGATAATCAGGTCCAATATGTATTCCCCCTTGTGTTGACTATTTGTGTCATAGCATATGAGTCTACAAATTGTAGCGACTGTTGGGTGAGGGTGTCGGGGCTTGAGTAGTATCCCCAGTCAATATTTGTGTATATGAAGTCACATAATATAATGGTGTTTGTGGAGACCTTCATATTCTTCATAGTTCCTACGAAAGCCGAGTGTGGTTCCTGAGTTTGGGAGTGTGTTCTGTAGCAGGCAACAAACTGAAAGGCAGTATTGCACAATGGTAGTTGTATATGTATGGTCTGTGATGCTTTGTGCAGTGCTACTAACCCGGAGGTGTTTGTATCTCTGAAATATATGAATACTCCCCCTAGTTGTGTTGTCTGTTCCAAGTCTTGCTGTCAGACAGTATGGTATGAAACATAACCTGGTAGTGCTGATGTGCACAAGCGAGCCTGAACCAGGCATCTGTCAGTGCACAGATATCGCTATCCTCCATACTGAGGAGAGTCCTGAGTGGCCGCAATATGAGGTTAACACAACTGTTGTTGAGCAGCATTACCCTTAGTTTCATTTAACCTGTAATGTCTATGGATGTGGGTTTGTCTTCTGAGCCCTGCTTAAAAAAGGCACTATGGTGGTAGCAAGAGCCTTAGCCAGCATTCCAAAGTCCAAGGGTGACAGGCGCAAGCTGTCCATAGTGAAGCTACGTGGCATGTTGAGCATGTCACCATAGGCTGACAGACACTGTATCCCCTATGAATTAAACAAATTTGTTAGGCAACTGTTAAATGTGATATGTGTGTCCATATACTGTGACATTATAATTGGTGGGTGTAAGATGCTAGACAAGGTCAGGGTCATACTGGCCTGGGCTACATGATCAGAGTGTTCCGCCATGTATCATGTCATGTGGTCCAGGGAGTAACGTCTGAGGTTATACACACCAGCATGGACAATGATGGTGCCAGTCCTGTACTTGCTTTGGAGTGACCTGACTGCCTGTGTTATGCGGCAGATCCTGGCACCCAACAGACAGCCCAAAGTGACTATTCCCTTGTTAGGGCTGGTGAGTGGTACGTCAGTGTGTCTGACAATAAGTGTCACCTATTACAAGTGTATTAGGTGTGTTGTTTAGCCTGAAGGGCAGTGACTGTGTGGCACACTGACATTGTGAACTATGTGATATGTGGGTATTGTAGTGGGGTAGCAGGTGTGTATGTGTCTGCTTTGGAGGTCTCTGCTGCTTAGGTAGAGTACATTTACAACATCTGAGTATGTCTATGTGTGATAATGTGGATTGAGTGCTGTTGCTAGAGAATATGTGAGACTGATATGTGGTGTGTGTGGTTACCTTCACCACCTGATAGACTGTGCCAGTCATGGGTCAAGAGAGTTCAGCACCCTGTATGTCTATATAGGTGCATCTCACACATATATCTGAGTTTGTTGGGAGGAGGAGAGGTTTGTCTGTGTACATGAGGCAGATGTGACATTGTGTCAGTATCACAATATCCACCAGCTGGACTGGAGAGTACACACGAAACTGACCCCTGGACATGCCAGGATATTATCAAGACATACTCTGTAGCCTGATCACAAAGGATCAGTAGGGTGTTAAGCATGTAAAAAAGTATAACAGGGATTAGTGCTCATGTTCGTTGGTGTTTTGTAAAGAGTAGCTGAGAAGGAGTCCAGACTGAATCATGACACCTCCTTCAGCTATTTAATAAATAGCAATGTACACCCATATATGTCCTGAGTTAGGGCCAACTGTACCTGAGTGACAATGCCGACATCATGACAGACAGGCCCATATGTACATACCCACCTCCCACTGACAATAGTCCATATCATCATACCAGGAGGTATCACATGTAGAATGGATGAGCAGCTACCCCCACTGCCAAAAGCATGGCAGCAAGTGGAATACATTGATTCCCAATATGTGTCATGCACAAACTACAGAACAAACAGATCCTGCACCTGAACAGTCAGCTGAGCCTCACCCCCTACACAGGATGTGGAACCGTTGAATGTGTCACAGCTACATATGGCACTCTCCACAAGTGTTGGTACACAACATACCATGGGAAGTCAAGTCCAGTACGCCTATGAAGTCTGATCTGCAAGGTCATGGAGTCCATCATAGTTGCAGTCATAAACAGAGCTATTGGAAGCTGACATACACACAGCCCTACCGACTGTGGTATGTTCATGTGCGGATCATGGTTCCCAAACATGCTAGACTGTTTGCAAGGCAGCCACCCAGGACATACATCAATGAACACATCTACACATGTGTCACATAGATTTTAAATAGCCCTTAATCAACATCCCAGACACATGTAGTATCCACAAAACCAACAAGCTGTGCATAAATATGTGTTGACATATGACGGAATGTCAATGTGTCCACAGATAGATCACACAAGGTAAGGATTCTGAGGTCTTGTTCAAGCTGTTGACACCTGCTGACCCACATGGACCATTCCTGGAATGGCATAAAACAAAGTGTACACACATCACCATGTCCAGTCTGATGATGTCACCATCCTATAAATACAGCAGGAGAAGGAAAACCAGCCAGTAAAGCAAATAGTGCGCCGTGTTAATGGGTCTCTCTCTAGTATCATAACATAGTTAGGTAGGGGTTTGAATCCTGCAAACAGTGAGTGTGTGTGTGGGGGGGTTGGGGTGTGTGTATCTGTGCAGTTTCCTTTGAAAGGTGTCCCCTTTTTGGAGACTGGGAAAACTCACTAAAAGAGGTACATTCCTCTTTGGAAAGACTGATTATGTCACCATCCTACAAATACAGCCGGAGAAGGGAAACCACCCAGTAAAGCAGATAGCGCACTGTGTTAATGCATTGCTCTCTACTATCATAACATAGCTAGGTAGGGGTTTGAATCCTGCAAATGCTGACTGTGTCACTGTTGGTCAATGCGGTGTGGGTTTTGCTTTTACTATGGTATGACATAGTATGATTACAACAGTAAGTGCAATGCACACAGCGGGTATCTGCATGGCAAATATATATGTGTACATGTCTCCTCAATCAGTAAATAGGTGTGAAGCCTGCATACTACATGAATGCATTTGTTTCCATTGACAGGTTGTGCCGCTGCTTCTCAGATCATAGGTCACATATGTATGTATGTGACAAGGCCGTCCACTGTCGTGTTCTGTGGCCAAGGTCTTCTGTGGCATACACACCCATGACAGTTACTTAAGAGTAGTGTGAGTGAGGGTATATGCCTGGGGTATATGTCAGACATGGTCATACACAACAAAGACTGCCAAGAATGGACAGTCTTTATAGGTGTACGACTGCCTTGTGGATATGCATTCAGGCCTCTAATGTCTTATGTGATACACCTTGGGACTCCACAATACCTATGGATATGTGGATACCAAGGGACACATGACATAACATGAGGCTGTATGTACACATTGTTGCCCAACATACATGTTGAGGGCTACCACCTGTGTGGTACTGACGGGATAGTATGTATAGTACATGAGGATGACTGTGCCATAGTCGGCTTACTGCTATACAGCATGTAACAGACAACAGGTATCTGTCTGTATGATACCCTTGTGTAGGATATGCGTCCCATCCAGGGAGTGCATTGTAGGCCAATCCATGCATTTCCAGATTTGGATGGACACATCCCTAGTGTGTCTGCATGTACGTAAGGGGGCTATATGCCAAACAGGTGTGGTCACAGGAATGGTTGGCGGTCATTACCACTGATTAGTGTTATAGTGTAGCACCAGAAGGATCCAATTGTTACTGGGTTCCCTACTACTGTGTGTCATTTGTCAGGACATCATCCAATGATTGCTTATAGTCATGCTGTTGAGGTTGTGTATACTACCAGACCACAAATCATTGACAGATATTAACGGTATCACCCACAGCATAGTGTCAACCAATGTCATACACACATCTACCCATGTTAGTACATAACTGTAGTAGAATGCATACTGGCCATTGTAAGATACTATGAGATGTTAGCAATGTGTACGACAGGGCATGCCACACGTCCCATGTGTCCACTATGCACGTACATGCAGACAGTGCGCACCCACCATGTTCATAGATGTACACTTGCTAATCTGTACTGCACACATCACACATGTAATGTCCACTCACTAACATATGCTGGCAACACATTACACTTCAGCCAAGTGGCACATGGGTGGAGAATACATACTCAGACCTAACAGTGGTGTAAACAATGCTACATTGACAATCAGAGCTTTGATGCATAATGTCTGCTCAGATATACCTACAAGGATGTCATTACACTTCCTTGTTGATAACTTGCTATTATTGCTACACTGCTATAGTGTCACCCTTTGCATCAGCACCATGTTAGCCTGTCCCTCCGTCAATGATGCAGATGACAGGAGGTGACACAGGTATCATCATATGCACAGGGCGTTATGTTGTTTGCCAGAGCCTGACATTGACCCATCCAATCGACATGTCTGTGTGTGTGTGTGTGTGTGTGTGTGTGTGTGTGTGTGTGTGTGTGTGTGTGTGTGTGTGTGTGAGAGAGGGACAACAGTACAGCTAGGGCCAATGTTGATATAATGTGTATGTGTATGTGTGAGCTCTAGTTGTTTGGTTAATGTGTGTGTGTCTGCATGCACACAGCTCCATCATGTGGCTGCCATATATGGTAGTTTGTGGGACAGCCACAGACTGTACCTGCTAGGCTGTACAGCTCACTGTCTCTGGCCACGGACACAGTACCTGTGCCTGGCAGGGGTGCTACGGACATTATCGGGTACCAACCCTGTCTAAGTACTGTCATCAGAGGCAGAGGTAAGATGACTGGACCCATGCCCTGCTGGGACTGGCCAGAGCCACTTGCATGTGGTCTACTGGGACGGTCAATGGACAGGCCAGCCCCAGTATTGCTGGGGCTGCTACTGCCACTACGGGAGCGGCTGTGAACTGTGGGCCATCCGGGACCACTGCCAGCTGTTGCTGTTGCTGGCATGCATCCGCGTCAACGTTGCAACCGTCCCGTGCGGTCCTGGCTCATGGAAGACATGTTGTGGAGGGCATCTAATGTCTCCCCCCAGTGTCTATCAATGACCTCGATGTAAGTCCGGATGGCACCGTCAAGGTCACGGATGCTGTCATTGATAGCGGTGTAATGTGCCCTCTGTGCCCTAAGTCCTTGCCTGGTGTACCGTTCCATACGTGCCTGAGCCTGCATTACAGCTTGGAACATACTGGTCATCGTAAGACCTGTGAGGGCATGCCTGCCAGGGGCAATATGACCAGTGGTGCTCCCCCAAGAACCCTTTGACCTCTGCCTATGTTGTACCGTTCCAGGTCTATGGTTATGGCTGCTGTGAGGGGATGCAAGTGCCATGAGTACCACACTCTCCTGATCAATGCCAACTGTATGCTGTCCCTCGCCTGTGGCCATTGGTGGTGAGGGATGTATTGACAGTATGAGTGTGCACATACATGGGGCTGAACGCTGTGTACTGTCGATTGGCAGAACAACGACAGACCCTGTCAAATCTTCCTGTGCCAATATACATGTGTCATCATCACCACTATTCGTGGCACTGGCTTCAGGTTGCCTGCTGCTTTTGCCACCCCCTAACTCAGTACCTGTGAGAGGAAGACAGGAAACACACTTTACGGTCTGCACATGCACACATGCACACATGCACACATGGACACATGCACGCATGAACACATGCACACATGCACACATGAACACTAATACACACCTCACTACAGCACATACACACACATACCAGCAATCCAACACATACGCCATAGTGGGTGAAGGTGGGTGTCAGTATCACAAGGTAGACAGTCACCACACACGTGTCAGCATGCAGAATATGTGTTGCACAAGACCATGCAGTGCAAATGTAGACGTCCCTATTAAATAGCAGTATACATGGCTTTGATGCAACTGTGTAGTTGTTCAGTGATTGGCTACACCCTGGAACACAATGTGTACATGGACACAACATTGCTGTGCAGGTATTATCAGCTCTGCAATGCCCTGTGCACCATCACTCACAAGTATACATGCCATGGTTGCATGTGTTATCTGTGTGACACATAGATATCCATGTCGGAGTGCAGTGTCTGTGTCCATAGCAGATAATAGTGGGCACGGGTGTAGCACATGCATGCTATGTACACATGGGATGTGTGGTGCATGTTGACGTGAAGGAATCCCAATGCTCGACATGGCCAGTGTACAGTGGTTATGGTGAGTGTGGGACATATTGTAGATATGTGGGTGCCAGACATGGCATGGCATGCTACACGACTGCAACATTAAACACCACACATACCCAATGTGTGTCAAGTGACCTATACACCCACTAGCATTCCAGGACATATATGTGACACTTTGTGTGGATGGTGACTGCTGTGCATATTGTGTATACTGGTATATGTAAGCACACAGACAACATGCTATGCATATTGTGTATAACACTGAGGTGCAAAGCAATGACTGCTATGAGTAGTACTGTGGTCACTGTAACTGGATGGGGTGTAGTACCCTGTGCCATCATCAACATGCATCTTGTGGTCACTTACAGCTACTAATGTGTGCAAGACCACCGCCTAGCATGCTGTACCTGAACTGCAGTGCCATGGCTACATTCACAATTACACAGCCACCTTTTACATGGGTGTGGGAGGTGCCCAATAGGAAGCATTGCCTAACATGACTGTGTTATGTGTTGCAGAGTGTTGCACAGCCCCATGATAGGCCTCTATCCCTGAGGTACATCATGTCATCTTGTGTGTGTACATGACATGTGGGATAATGAAGTGTGACCTTACAGCAGGTGTGTGGTAATGCCAAATGTAGCATGTTTTCTTGTACTGCGTATGATAAACGTGTTCTGTTCTGTACAGCTGTAGCAACTATGCATATCCAAAGTGCAGTACAGTGTTGCCACAATTGTGTCTGCTGCACTGTGCATTGCATGTGATTGAGGCAGCTACTGACTTTACTGAGATGATTGATGTCTCACAGCAAACATGCACAGCATGTATTATGCATAGGTGTGTTACGTGTACATGACCTACACCTCCCCAATGACATGCACATTTCATTACCAATATTAAAGTGTTAACACACTCACCAGCATGTATTGTCTGCCTGCTGTCACACCAGAGGGACCTAGAAGAATATGACACAGTTTGTCAGTGGCCACAACTGTGGCATTGCTACTGTGAGTTTGCTAAACCACAGTGGAACAACAGTCAACAGTCACAGGTGTACGGATACTATTCCAAATATCAGCATTGCACATGTTAGGCAGCACAATTGCTAAACACACAGTACACATCTCACATATGCATATTCTAACAATACAGGTAATGGTAGTCTACAGCTAGGGCATATTACCTGTACGCTCCATGTCATCCTGCTGGGTGGCTCCGGCCTCCATAATGACGCATGTGTGACGCTGTTGCTGCTGTAGGCCAGGAGCCAACACGCTTAGGAGCAGCTCCTCCACTCTGGTGAGGGGGGATGTATGGCTGCCCCACCACCTGTGGCAAGCTTTTGCCTATGGATATCAGACGCACGCCACCGGACATGTCTAATTAAATCACTGCAGTGATGCTGTACCTGCTCATATGTCTGGTTATGCATGCCTATGTCATTTACCCTGCGAACAAGGCCTTGCCACAGTGCAGTACGGTCATGCTGGTGCTGGCTGGCCTTGGAAAAAAGCAGGTTATAGTGCTGCACCAGGCTGTTCAGAATTTCCTGCTTCTCCGCAGCTGAATATGATGGATTATGTTGATGAGTCATAACCCTGGAAGACAATTAAACGATATGTGTGAGCATGTCAT